>NW_022900951.1:4641464-4648139 GCF_012274545.1 Fukomys damarensis
GTTCAACTTGAGATGTAGATGTAGTTAGGCCTCCGTCCCTTGGGTTAATAAACAATTGGTATTTGGTTTCCCATCTTCTTTTCAAACTAGTTTGCATCTTCGTCTTTTCGCTGTAGGTTTAATCTGTTCTTATTGATTGTGTTTATGGGGCTTATTCCTGTCACTTTATATTGCACTTTCTATGGATATCAATTGCTCTTTGGGCTTTTTTGTTTTGTTTTGTTTGTTAGTCCTAGCTTTTGTTTTGTTTTGGCGTGGTTTCCATTCCATTTTATCTTGATTGAGTGTTCCCATCCCTTTTTCTCCTTTGTTGGGTTACATGTTATAAACTTTTATTATACCCTTTTATTCCTTCTCATTCCTTTATTGAATCATTTCAACTGGATATTGCTGATTGACATCAATATCTTTTGAGCCGTGTGGGCATTTCAAGTGAATATATCTCCCATGTCTTCTCTGGAACAATCAAGGTGATAGTTACATGTTAAACTTTTATTATACCCTTTTATTCCTTCTCATTCCTTTATTGAATCATTTCAACTGGATATTGCTGATTGACATCAATATCTTCTGAGCCGTGTGGGCATTTCAAGTGAATATATCTCCCATGTCTTCTCTGGAACAATCAAGGTGATACAAAATGGACTGATAGCTGGCAAGGGGCTGACATTAGATGGGCTGGTTTGTTGCTGTTATGTGTAGGCTGACCCCAGGAAGCTGAGGCTTCTTTACCTGATTATAGACTTCTCTGTAAGGATGCCTTATACAGGCAGTGTATGTGCGTGTGTGTGTGTGTGTGTGTGTGTGTGTGTGTGTGAGACTGTAGGCAGATGCATGTATGTGCTCGTATCATTATCATTTATTAAGAGAATGCCTAGCTTTCATTTTCAAAGGATTTATGACTCAACGACTATGACCAACTTACTGGTTACACTAAACATCTTTGCTACACTTGGATAGATGTTTCAAGCCAGCATCTCATCTTCTTTGCAAATTTAGTAGCATCCTACATCCCAAAGAGCTGGATTCAACTTTAAAGCTCCTCCAGCCTCGTATAGTGTAGGGCAGACAGATGAATTGCCATGGAAATGGGATTAAACAGGCACATCCGGAAGGTGTGACTTGAGTAAGAGACCACCTTAGAGTAGCAGAATTGGGCCTGTGTGTCTCCTGGGAAGAAAGGAACTGTGAAATATCTAAATATCAAATAGCTAAGAGAAGTGGCACTTGGAGAGACTGAAAATCTCTGTACTAAGGTTGTGTCTTTCAGTTATTGCTGGAGAGAAGCAGTAGGTCAGAGACTGCCGTGGAACTTGAAAACGAGTCTGCTAGCCACCCAAAGTCAGACCAGTGAGGAAGTAGAAAGACATTCCCCGGCCACACTTAGCCAACTCTCTCTTTAACCATCTATTGAGAACGGATGGAATCAAAACTAGCACCGATACGGAGTTACAGCCTCCAGTCTGTCATTGAACAAACTTCATACACTTCTTTCAGGAGTGTAAGCTCAGTCATTTCTGCTAAATAACATTTTCTGCTTGTTTATACATTTATGAAGCAAACATTTAGAAATCCCCCCCTTTTTTTAAAATCAAGGATTGGCACCAAAAAAGGAAAAGTTAACTTTGCATAGAAATTTGATGCTGAGTTTTGGCTGACTAGATAACCATCATTGCTTTTGGAAATAGTTCTCAAACCTGAGTGTAGAGAACGTTCTGGAAGGATTTTCTTTGCCTTTGTGCAAAGGCTTCCTGTTCCCAGAAGGCACAGACTCTTGATTTAGTGGTCTGTACAACTTGGGGTACCTGGACCACAAGGCTCCAGTAGATCCAGATGACCCAGTCATCAGAATATTCAAAGGTGCCCTGACCTGGGAAGCTATAGTAAAAAGTCAGTCTGGGAGAAAACAGGTGAAGTGGGAAACATAATCAAGCTAAATTGTAATGAATCCAAGGAAACAGCATACTGTCTTGTATTCAGTAAGTCATTGTATAAATTAAAACATATGATGGTATGCGTCATGATAGATACAATGTCTTCACAGTGTGTTTTTCTGTTTATTACAAGGGATTGATATCCTTGGTTAGGGAAAAACATTGCTGAAATGTATTGCTATGCAAATCCAAAAATAATGATGGCCACAGCCATCATTACCTTGGAATAATTATGATGTTATTTAGAGTGTTTTCTTGATTAATCTGTCCCTGCTAATTTAATTAACTGCTTTCTTAATTTCTCTCTCGCTCTCTTGCTCTCACTCTCTCTCTCTCCCTCTCTGTCACTTTCCTCCCTTTCTCTCTCTTTTAAGATGTCTGATGTTTATTCCTACCAAATGAAACCAGTGCATTGCTGTCTCTATATAGTTCCATTTAAAATAGTTTCATGCAATAAACAGAAACATAAAAAGCGGAAATCATTTTCCTTTCTTAGTCAAGTCTGACGTCCTCTTTGTGATTACCATTGTCTTTATATATTTGCAGTTAAATTTGTATCAGTCCACGTTGGCAGTACATAATATTTACATTTCTGAGGTGGTGTTGGTTCACGTACGTAACACATCTTAAGTCCCTTTTTTCATTCCCTATCCCTTTCCGCCCTTCCGTCTCTTGATTTGTTTCCCATTTGTGGAAGATCTATCTCCCTACTTCTAATTATCTCTTTTTTCTCTTTATTTATATTTTGGGTTTCCTCATGTAAGGAAAACCATGTAATATTTAGGCTTCTGTGCGCGATTTGTTTCACTTAACATTATGGTTTCAACATGCATCTGTTTTCCTGAGTGAGACTCAAGATCATCCTTCTTTATGACAGGGTAGTAGTCCATAGTATATAAATACCACATTTTCCTTATTCGTTCTTCTGTTGATGGATGTATAGGCCACTTCCAGGATTTAGCTATTGTAAGTCCTACTGCTGTGTATGCATGTGTCCCTAATATGATGTCTTTAATTCTTTAGAGAAGGTACCTAAAAGGGTAATGGCTGGGTCAAACGGAATTTCTCATTTCAGGTTTGAGGACTCCCCATGCTGATTTCCATAGTGGTTGTCCTAGTTTACATCCCCACCAGCAATGGGGAAGGGTCCCTTTTTCTCCCTTAGCCTTGCCAGAATTCTTGAACTCTGGGAGTCCCTGCAGCCGCTTTTGGTTGAGAAGAAAGAGCAGTTAATGCAGTGCTCAGGATGACTTTTTCCCAGAGGAGTCTCCGCATGGCTCTGCCTGCACGCAACCGAGGAACACAACTTGAGAAGGGCCAACTGCTTCTAGCATCTCCGAGGTCCATTCGATCGGTTTGCTCTGAGCATCATTGAAGTCCAGCCTCCTCTTGCATTTGACAGGGTCCGGGCGTTTTACAGTTCTGCCAGGAAAGAGCCAAATACCGGCTGGAATATTTGGGAGGCCTACAACTCACGTGCCATGCAGGGCCTTTCTCCTATCCTGTGGAATAGGCCATCTGCTCTGCACCTTGAATTCCCCAAAGAGAGAAACAAAGAAAAGCGTTATTATATCTCTAAATACAGCAATCATTCTAGAGGAAAACTAACTTTCTTTGAATGATATTTGATGGCCTCCTGATCGCTAAAAAGCCTCCGAGAACAGCTCTGAGGTGAAGTTTACCATGGTCGTGGTTGGAAAACTTCCAGGCTAGTCAGGCCACTTGGTGTCTTTCCAGGAATTGTTGGTCATGTTCGGTGTAACATGCTTAATCAACGTCAATAAACCTGCTGGGATTCCCTTCCTTAGGACACCAACCGAGGTTCCCATCATTTCAGCTATGTTTCCACGTGTGAAATGCAAGGAGGAGGACACCAGGAAGGTGATTCCTCCAGATTCTTTTAATTTCATTAAATAGGCAGAAATTATACCCTGTTGAGGGAAGTTTATTTGAATGATTAGAGATATTGCAAGCCCTGTGTTAACTTCTTCCTGTATATATAAACATAGAGCCATGTATTAGGTAATGCCCGTAGCAACGATAAATAAGAGTGAGCCTTTCATATTTGAGAAACAAACATACAGTATCATCTCGTATATCCAAGAAAGATTTTTGAATTTGAGAGGTTTAGAGGACTTTTCTCAGAGTTACAAATAAATTATGTGCCAAAATTGGAATCTGGTTTAGACTTTTCCTTCTCCAGGATTATGAAAGTAATAAAGTCAAGTGATAAAACACAGTATTAGTAAGCGAAAATGGCCAATGGGAAAAATATGGAAAGCTTATGAATAAATTTAGCTGTTATGAAAGCCCCCTTGTTACCCTGCAGTGCTGTGCTCGGTATTGAAACAAGATCCAGCACCATTACCGGCTCACCAGGTGAAGGTATTCATTTCAATTTTCTTCGGATGATTTTTTTTTCTCAAAAGGAATAGAAGTAAGCACAGCACAGAATGAGGTTCTCTGCCAATGTGTGTATGTGTTTAAGGGCTGTGTTTACATTATTATTTTGAGACATGTGACGTGTGTCCCTGCATGGACGACAGCATGAGTGTTGGCAGTTTTCACATTTCAAAGGCAATTTTTGTGCACACAGCTGTGAAAATAGGAACTTGTTCATGAACACATTACCTTTCTCAATCACAGGCATTCCAATGATCAAAATAATCATTTTGTGATTGCAATAATACAGAATACAGAGAGTAGAGGAATGTGCACAGCATGGGAAATCCACTCTTGGGTGTCATGGTTTTCCTCTGGAATGATCAACCTTTCTATAATGAAAGAGGCTGCATGTAGGAAACAGGCCCATCGTGTAACTGAAAAGTCTTTCTTAAAAAATATGCTCCAATTCTTTTTCAGATTATTAATATACACATAAAAACCATTATCACTGTTGTTCCCTTCCTAGAATTGACCAACAGATATTAAGGCTCAATATTTTAATGTCAAGGAAATCTATAATGCTGTTGGTCACACACTTGCATTTTATTGTATGTAAGCCCAATTTTGGAGACTTCCATGCAGCATATTTGTGCGTGTTCTTGGGAACCATTTTTGAGGACCTCTTTTATACCACATTTGTGTAGTACAGAGGTTTAGGGGGTGATGATTTCATCTTAATGTCTGGTTTCCCTGAGCCATCCCTGCTGTGTATATATGTGTCAGACATCCTATAAAACTATATAATCACAACCAGATCACTATGCCCCTGGTCTGTACATGTAGTCCAATCTGCCAAGTTTGGGAGAAGTGAGTTTTGTGCAACAATTAAAAACAGTTGGGCTTGTTCTGTAACTGAAGCACTTCAGAACTTCAAGAAAAGATCTATAAAGATAGGACAAGAAGACTATGCCAAGTGTTCCGAGAGCATCATTAAAGACTTCCTTATACTTTCTCTTCTATAGATTTGTTTTGAAGACCAGTTACTTCCTCAATTGTAAACATGACTCTCATGGTCTTGCTGGCTGGTTTAAAGTTCACTATTTAAAAATCTGTGATTGGTTATGTGCAAAATATGGGGTTGAGTCTACAGGGTGATTTTGTATTGTTCTTATGGTTGTTTTCATTAGAAACCAAGCTTGGGAAATACCCAAGTCTTGTTGGAGTGCACAACACCAAACTTTCGAGTGAATCTTTAACAATAAGTTTTTGCACAATCCCCGGTACCGAAAAAAAAATTTGTTTTTGCTAATACTAATTGTGATATACATTTAATAAATTGCCCTTTGCTAGTCATATAAACGTCTTTGCTTTTTAAAGAAAGAGGTTGACAGTGTCGATTTTCACCTGAGAATGACAGAGAGGTACAACAGGGGCAGTCGGCAGGCAGTGTGAATTAACAGACGCCTGTGTTCCTTAGAATAAAAGGACAGGTATATTTGACTGTAAAGACAGAGTAAATGATAAGCCATCTCAAGTCCACATTCCGCTAGTTTGCGAGATTCTGACAAGAGAATCAAAAAACAATGCGCAGAATCAAAAGGCGCTCTCTCCGGTTACACTTGAAACAGCACTTTTTAATAAGATACGGACAAAGATTGAGCGGGGAAAATCCGCATTTAGCAACCATCTTTACAGTACTTACTTTACGTATGACAGTGAACGAGAAAGACCCTACCCTTATGTAGCTTGCAAGGGAATGGGAGAATCGGGCTTTAATCGGTTCATCACCAAAATGTCGTTACAAGGGCAGCACAGACTGTGGGAAGCCCAGCTCTGAGCCTCACCATCCAGAAAGATTCTCTTTGGCCTGATGTTGGGCACCCAAGCCAGTGGGACGTGGCGTGGACGAGAATGGTGTGAGCCGCGAATGATGAAGGTTTGGGTAGCAGCTCCCTGGGCAGGTGAGGAACTGAGAAAATATTGCCAGAGCTAGAATTTAGAACGGGACTCTGAGGGTACGGGGATTACTAGGTGGAGACACAGCACCTGACGGATCGAGAGTGAACACGAAGGAGGGAGGGATGTCATGCAGAGCTTGAAAAAACACATTGAGAATCTTGACCCTGGAGAGAGGCGGAGGACCAAGGAGAGTGAACAGGGCAGTTAGAGAGCTGATGTCGTGATTTAGGGCAAGGAGGGTAGCTTTCCCGAGGATGGAAAGAATAAGAGGAGCCGGGACACATATATATTAGAATATACATACTTTAATATACTCACTAGTTTTGATTTTCGAGAGAATTCGGCTCGTGTTAATTTTTTTTTTTTTTTTTTTTTTTTTTTTTTTTTTTTTTTTTTT
>NW_022900951.1:4648160-4675317 GCF_012274545.1 Fukomys damarensis
TTTTTTTTTTTTTTTTTTTTTTTTGGTTTTTTGAGACAGGGTCTCACTATGTAGTTGAGACTGCCCTAGAACTCACTAGATAGCCAAAGCTGGTCTCGAACTCACAGCGATCCTCCTGCCTCAGCCTCTTGAGTGCTAGGAGTACACGCGTGCCCCATCACGCCAGGCTAGTTTTAATATTAATAGATGCATTGAGGTCATGAACATAAATCAGTTGCTTAGATAAAGAGGATAAAATGAGACAGGAGGTCAAGGTAAGACCCTTGAGAAATTCTAGCACTTAAATCTGCCTATTGCAGAAGTGAAGTATCATGTTTGTTCAGAACTTCTGCTCCTTGTCCTTCAGAAAATCATTCTCCCGCAAACATTTCTACCTGGATTGGTGCATGGATCCATGTGGTTTTCTTGTAGCCTCCTGCCCTGTCCCTGGGCTCCCTCGCACCCTCCCCCCACCCGAAATGGCCCAGCGGTCCAATATAATCCAAAGAAATCACCTAATGCTCTTCCTACAGAGCTGCAAATTAGAGTGGAGAGAGAAGACTGCCCTCTCCCCGTCAGTGACTTGGAGATAGGACAGATGGGGGCCTGAAGATGTGACTCTTCTGGGCGGCCATCTTTCAGGCTGTGTCTCTTCATCGGAAGAAGGAGGCCTGCTCGTTCCGAGCATGGCCCATTTACGGAGGCCCACCCATGGCGAAGACTGTGGACAGCAGCAGCCTCTTGTACCGCAGAGGTGGAGAAAATGCAAAATCCAAGCAGAGGACAGTCCCTGGCTGAACCTCTTCTCCTGTGTCCAGCTGAGAAGCACTCTGGCCTCCCCCACCGTTACATTTGTCCTTCAAAATACTCTTTTGCTTCACAGAGCTGCAGCTGGTTTCTGTAATTTGAACCCAAAAGGAAGCTGAACACTGGGGTGGAGGGAGGGCGGCCAAGTCCGCCACGTCCAGTGAGAAACATCATTCAACTTGGGGGGAAGCTAAAGTGGATTGCCAGCCTCGGTGGTGTCAAGAAAGTGGAGCGCTTCCGACGTGGATGGGCGTTGTTGGTAGGTCAACGAGGAAAGGAACTGAATGCTGGCCAGTGAGATTTTCTGCATGGAGAACCCTGGTCACGTTCGGAGGAGATGCTGTTTGGAGTGACAGGTCGGAAGACAGATTGGAGCCGCATGAGCAGGGAGCTGAAAGTAGGGAAGTGAAAACGTAATTGAGCAGATTATTCCAGAAATTGGTATCGTCGGAGCTGCAGAAGGATGGACCTCAGGGGATTTTTCCCTTCTTTCACGTCTCCCATTCCTCTACCTGCTCCTCCTTTTATCTTTTGCCTTCTTCTCTTCCTCTTCTCCTCCCCCTCTACTTCCCATTGCATATGTTTCTGTCTCTTGGTCTCTGAGGCTTGAAGTTGATTAATTTCTTTCACGAATCTGCTGGCCCAAAAGGAGTGACTAAAGACCTAAGAGGTGTGTTAAAGTGTATTACGTTCCTGAGAAGTGGACAGATGCATCCTGGAATTGAAGGCGGGGGCTGCTCCAAGTAGGAAACGGGAGGGGCTGAAGAAGGAACGCGGTGCATTTAGGAAGTAGGAGGTAGAAGGTGTTCCTGTGTAAGGGATGGTGACTTATCTGAGGTGGACAAATTGTTTCCTCCTTTGAAAATTAGAGGCAAAGCAAGCGTGGTCTGCAGCGTCCCGAACCCTTAAAGGAATACTTGCAAAAATTAGATGCCAAGTTGAACAACAGCAACAAAAGTGCGTGAGGCTTTCTGGATATTTTCAAAGGACCTAATTGATTTTAATTATCAATGATGCGTCGTTGTCTGCCTGACATTTCAGTGTGGTTTTTAGCCAACTGGATGAGAAAAAGGCAAAGAGATATGGGCATAGATGTTATACACATTCCACACGATGCAATACAGTACTGGGGGGGGCAGTGATTATTGGGCAGGAGGCTGTTAGAAAGGTGGAACATTTAAGATGATATTAGCGAATGTGCAAGCAGGAAAACTGCACAGAATGATGGACAGGTGACTAGGAAGGATACGTGCACGTGGTTATTTAGACCGTATGAGATCGAAGTCTTTTCAGTGGAAATGATTGTCATCCCAAGGAGAGCAGATGACAGTCTGAGGATGAGGTGTTTTAATTTGCCATTTTAGAAAGGAGCAGGGACAGGAAAATAATTAAAAAGTCAGTTGTGTATTCTCCGACCTTCACACCCCCTAATCATTATAGCCTTACCAGCAATTTGTCATAGAATAGTTAATTTCAGAAGTGGTTTTGAAAGAAATCTTGTGTGTACGTGCTGAAGAACTATTGTTTGCATTGAGGGGTCTTTCTCCCCTCTTCGTCAACTTTATTTATTTGGGGTTTCGACGTGTTATGGGACGCTCACACCTGCCTACTGGTCCTGAAAGCAATTGTGTCAGTTATTTCCTTCTTTTGCAACTCCAGCTGCCCAGCCACAATGGGGACGTCCACCGGAGGGTGAAAGTGCTTCATTGCACTGAGTAATTATAAATGTATTTGGGGCCTCCAGCTGAGAATCGGCCTCCCCAGTCTCTTTACGCTCATATCCTACACTTCCCCGCTGCGCCATGAATCAAAAGTAAAGACCCCAAAACCGCTGGCTCTGCATTCTTAGGGCAGAACTCCATAGGGGCAATTGTCCCATTTCCAAAGACAGTTTCTGGTCACGTCCATTCTCAGGGTCTGCGTCTGTTGTAGCAGGGCTAAGGCATTTTACAACCCAGGAATAAATTCTAAGGCCAAATTAATTCACGTATTCCTTTAGAGGAAGTCTTGGTGAGCTGAAACGAATAACCATCGGCGCAGTTCGAAGGATGTTCTTTACCAGTGGGGCGTCACGCTCCTGGCCATTACATCCAGAGAATGGCACTTTGAAAATGAGATGTACAAAGCTGTTCATTGACTTGACATCCAAATCAATTCCACAGGAGTTACTTGTAATCAGGGCAGAGAATCAGCAAGATGGCAGGTGATCCGTCACTGCGTATATACCTAAGTTATACAAGTTTCAACTCTAATTTTACAGGATCATCAAACAAAAAAATACACTTTATATCAATATATTTAATAAAGAACAGGGTCTGCAGCAAGTCTGAGCGACTGCAGGACCTCTGAGGCTGTGGAGAACTACATGAAACAGCCACGTGGATTCCTTATGCCCTAGTACCATGGTGTTGTGATTTGGGTTTAAAAAAAAAAAGGTCCCTCTAAAGTCTCATGTGTTCCTTTTGGAAGAGGTGGAACTTTTGAAAAAAATAATTAAATAGGGGGATGCTTAGCTCACCCATGGATTAATCTATTGAAATGTTTGTAGCTGAATGGGCTGCTAGGGGCTGGGTCCACTTTGGAGGACCTGGGTCACTGAGGGCATAATGTGGAAAAGGATATTCTTATGCCCAGTTACTTCCTCTCTAGTTATTTCCTCTCTCGCTGCTTCCTGGCTACCATGAGGTGAGGACCTTTCCTCCTCTGGGCCCGCCCTTCTGCCGTGATGGTTTTTGCCTTGGAACCAGCTGACCATGGAGTAAAACCTAAGCGTCTGTGAGCCAAAGTATGCCCTTTCTCCTTTAAATTGGTATGTCAGATAGATACCTGGTCATAGTGATGAAAACTGCCTCCTTTGTGTGTTTTCTTCCCTAAGTTTCTCATAAGTATCTCCTAGAGTATTCTGCTTGCTCCTAAATTCTGCCCTTGGTGTCCCTTCCACCCTTCCCTTCTCCCAGCAAGCCTCTGGAACACAACCGGGAAGAGGTCAGGCTTTGTGCCCCACAGGCCCAGCCTGGAATCACAACTAGGAAGCCAAACTATGCTTGGACGGCTTCAACAGCCAGGGCCACTGGGGCTGTGTTCAGAGGTCGCATTACATTCACAGAAGATGATGGATGTCCAAAGACATGAGAGAGAATGAGAGAGAGAGAGAGACAGAGAGAGAGAGAGAGAGAGAGAGGCACAGAGAGAAACATGCAGAGAGAAAAGCAGCAGACAGCTTGTGCACAAAATGGAAGGTTGGACTCAAAGGATTTAGTGAGAAGAATAAGAAACGGATAAGAAACCTAAAAGAGGAGGCAACGACAATGGTAGAAGAAGATAAGAACAAAAAAGAAAAAGGAAAATCAGACACAGAGAAGATGCATACAGCAAGACACACCTATATCTGTCTCTGTGTTCCTTTCTCTGTCTTCTTCCCCTTTGTGTGCGCGTGTGCGTGCATGGGTGTGTGTGTGTGTGTGTGTGTGTAAACAGTGAAATAGATAAAAAGGAGGGTTATTTTCAGCTTCAAACTGAAACATTCTTGATTCTGAAAGCAGGGCTTTATTGGGAGATACAGCAGTAAAGAATCGAAAGTTGTATATATTCTAATGTCTTTTACATCAGAACATTTGAGCTTCCAATTATAAAATTATATTATTAGGTATCACAGTAAGTGTTTTCCTGCAGTACAGTATTATTGTATGGAAATTATAAGAGCTCATAGAATTAAAATAGCCTGGATCAATACAGTGCAGCGCTGACTTTTCAATACTTAGCCAGCTCTCTGCAGACCAACTGAGTTTCAAAGAGCAATCTTGCTGCTTAAATTAATTCTAATTCCAAATGCATTGATTAAATGCCTACAGAGTGTAGGGTATGGAGAGATGCCAAGGTCCACCACTGGCATCACTAAATGTGTCAGACGATGAGACCCTTAGGGCATTATATAGTAATCTTTGATATTCAAAATAGGATAAAGCCATGTTGCTCTCAAACGAATACACTCATCAACTCAGTTTAAAGTGGGGGAAAATTTACAGTTGCCTCTAGAGAAACTGGTAATCATTCTGCTAAGAGGAGACAGCTAAATTAGAAAGAGAGAGAGGAAGAGTTTATATTGATGCGATAGTAGCCAGGACTCAAAAATCAGGAAACCGGTGGCCAAGCTGGAAGAGAGGCCATGTGTTAACACTGTTTTCCATTGCTGTAGCAAAGCACCTGAGAAAAATAAGTTAAAGGAAGAAAGGTTGACATTTGACTCACTAACTCAGAGGAGTCAGTCCGTGGGATAGGGATCAGATATAGACCCCAAGGTCACACCCCATGACCCTTACCCTTCAACAGGGTCCCACCTCCCATTCCTCTCTCCTCCCAGTAAGGCCACCAAATGATTAGTCTAGGGATGAGGTTACCGTTTGTACACTCCGATTGCCTTCCAAAATCCTGATCTATATACACATGAGAAGTTGGGAGGACTGTTTGTTAGACTGTTTGTTTATCATGGTACTGCAGATTGAACCCAGGGCTTCTGAACTAATGTACATTTCAAGTCCCTTATTATTTTTTAAATTTAGAGAGAGGATCTCGCTAGGTTGCTAAGTCACCCAGCCTGTGCTTGAACTCAGAATCCTCCTGCCTCAGTCTCCTAGAGTGCTGGGATTGCAGTAGTGCACCTTCCTGACTGGGGTGCTGCCTGAGAGTAAGATGGAGGAAATCCAAATGCTCAGGCATTGAGTGAGAAGGGGGACCTCTGAATGTTTGAGAGATACAAAAGATGCTACATTACATTGCAAGAGGCTGGGAGTTTCTGTTCTCTTTGCAGCCGTTGTCACTGCCTTTACAAAAGATGGTAAAAGGCTCCTTGTACACAATGGCAACTCAAGTCCTGAGATGAATCCTGAGGCGTAAGAACATCCCGAGTAGTGGGACCGTCCCACAGAACGCTAATGACAGAGGGTCATCACGTATTTGACGCCCAGTACGACGTGGGGCTCCTAGGGTTGAGAAATTAATGTTAACACTTCATTTTAAACCATTATGATAGAACATTGAAAAGCCACAGGTAGCTGTTGGCCATTGTATCAGACAACGGTGCTATACTGGGGTGGAAGGTAGAAAGGTTAAGAGCTCATAAAACCTATTAAATAAGATTCAGGGCCTCGGAGGTGAAGACAGTTCTGTTTCCACGTCTAATATCATTTCAGGTCCGTTACCAGGACACTTCTGCCTTATGATGAAAGTTGATGTTGAGAATATCATCAAGGACACCCTGGAGGGTGTGATGGATTGATAGCCTAAGGTCTAACCTCCTTCAGCAAATCCCTCTTTCTGTTTTTCCATCAGTTACAGTCACTTGACCAATTTTAATTGGACACTTTCATGTAGTGTTTATCAAATACCGTCAACCTCTTAAAATGCTTTACCCAGTGGCAGCTCATTTTGAAGGGTAGATTTTATTTTTTCCCTGGTGATTGGGAGAATTGCAGTTCTAAAGTCATTTCATGCTTGGAGATTTGTGCCGCTATAATTGATTTAGGTGTTGGGCAGCACGGTCAAAGTGAGAAATCACTTGCACCAAGAAAGGTCATCTTTGTAGGTGAGAGGGGTAATGTTCATTGAAATCCTGAGGGTAAAAATCCAGAAAGCATGACGTGGGGATACTCACTGAGGAAAATCGATCCTACCAAAGTATTCCGAGCACCAAAGTGAAGACTGTGCAGCTTGTGCCTCAGTAATGAATGGGAATAGCACTAATGATCTCTAGGCTGAGAGTTAGCGTGGTGACTAATGGATTTGGAGACAGGCATTTGGCCGTCCATGAGCCAAAACTCACCCTGTGTTTGCCTAATGGTAACTTAATGGAGCCCGAGGTCTAGAAAGAACAAAGTTGAAAAAAAAAAAATTCTACTCTGAATTAGATGAAATGGCTTCCTTGTTATTTAGGGGAAAAAAGCAGCAATTTCTGTTCTTACCGGTTACCCAAAATAGGGAAAGGACTAACAAGGACATCAGGGAGGTATTGGAGAAAAGCAACATAAGCAACAAGTTAATTTGTAGACGAAAACCTCAAAGAGTCTAATTGCACTTTGAGATGCTTATGGTTTAGGTTGGCCTTTGATAGGGTAAAACTAAACACTTGAAGTTGAAATGGGAATTTTCTATCAAAATCTCCTCAACATAGAAGCAACATTTTAAATACCTCAATAATAAAAACTATTACAAACAGAGAAAGCAAAGAAAACCTATCCTGATTCTAATTCTAATTCTAATTCAACCCTCTATAGCGTTCGTATTTGAGATAGAGGCTTAGGCAAATGGAAGACACTTGTTGGCTGCAATTTATTAATTCAGTTATCTTAACATTCCACGTGGTTATATAATAGCCCCTCCCAAACGCATACTTATAAAGAAAGGAACACTGTGACATATTGGAATGTACTTGAAATACAAATGTAATTTTGTGATTTCTGCTCATGTAGTCTTGGTGTTTTGTGGTACTCAGAGAAAGCTAATTGTTTTCCTTTGGAAAATGTTTTAATTATTTATTAACATTTATTCATGGAATTCTGAGCACATAGTCATTTCTTGAGTGCTTGGAGGGCCGACAGTAAAAAGGGCTGAAAGGGCTTCATGTTGAGGTTCTGGGGTGTACTTTAATAGTGCAGCACTTGCCTAGAATGCACAAGACCCTGGGTTCAATCCCTAGCACCGTGGGGAAAAAAAAAATGCAGGTCCTAAGGCAGACATAGAGACATCTGGGAGAAGGGTTGTTCTATTGTGTGTTTGCCTAAGGAAATAAGAAACATTTGTTAGAAAACCTCAGGAAATGTCATTCTCATTAGCTTGTGTGGGTCTCCTGGCATTTCTGAAGCAATTTCTTTCAAAAGCAATGGACCCAGACTTCTCTGTCCACAGACCTTTTCCACAGCTGGAGCATGGAGAGAATGATGTTTCTGTGGCACGCTGGGGTATTCAGAGACTGTCTGAACTCCTGGTCAACCAGCCCGGAGCACATGGCTGCCATTGTTCTTCTCGGTTAAAATCTGTGACTCATGCCCTTCCTTACTGAGATTAGATATGCCTGGACTTGAAAATCTGATCTTCCCCTTGAAGTTCAGGGCCCATGGAACCTAGGTGCTGCACCGAAACAGAGACAAAGTGTTACCGTGGGGAAATGAAGTCTATCGCAAGGAAGTCAGTGGTAGGTGGACACTGACTTCGCGTTGAAATTTTCCCCTTATGAACGTAGCTACTTGATTCTTTAATTTCCCCCCTATAAGAATATTATCTTTCTCTCATAGAAAAATATAATTATGGTAGTATAAATTTCTGTGCGGTAGGATTTGCTATATCTTCTATTAAAATTTGTAGGGCCATAAGCAACATGAGTTTTACATGAGTCATATGTCTCTGGCATGTATAAAGTGGTGAGTGAGAGGAGACGGTATTCTAGTTGCTTTCAGAATGCGGCTGAAAAATATTCATATACTGTCCTTAAAATCTTAGATAATTTGAGGACAGGGCACATGGATTGCTGCCATAAAGTGCATTTTAATTTATTTGAATCACTACTAGAAAGTATTAGAAGATTTCTACTTTTATTTATTAAAATCCATTACAGTCATACTATGAATATTCCTCTGTATCTTCGATTTAAGAATTCTTTTCCTTCCTGAGGGATGCTAATACCTATTCTTGCCTGAAATCTAAGAGAATTCTTTTGAGTTTTTAGGGGTATATAATACCTCCAACATTATCACTTCCACTGAAGTAAATCATCGTCACCATGTATATCGGCATGGCATCCTAGACTTGTTTTAACCAACAGCAGATAGCAATGTCATCATTTTACCTACATACTGGATTACATCACCACCTGTCTTAAACGGATCATTTTCTAGAAATACAAAGGAGGGCAGTCATGAATTTCAGTGTCCCTACTCTGATCAGCAGAAACCGAAACTTTCTTACTTCAAACACTTGAAAACTAGTGAAATTGCCTACTTTGTACATAGAGAGTTATTTGTTCTCGATTTAATCTTACAGTGTGTCTTGGAAATAAGAAGGAACTTTGAATTTAAAGGTAAAGTGTCAGTGGATGTATTTTGTAATTATTCTCAAAGCGTGACTGCTCTATGTCTAATTACCCTGAAGATAAATTTTTTATACTAACTTATGTGCCCAAAATTTCCCCTATATGTTTCTAAAATGAATGGCCATGGAGAAAAAGGAATACTTGTGTCCAGGCCAGAGCTAGAAATAGGCAGCTGAAGTTGTCGTGGGCAGTCTGTTCTTCAGACACCATTTATGGACTCTAAGTTATATTCTGTGAAACTTAATCTGTCAGGAGTCTCTATATGGCGATACATGTCTTAAACATGAGTAAAATGAGCCAAGAATGTGAAAACAGGGACACATAATGAATAATTGAACCATAAAAATGGCAAAGAATGTAGCTACAAAAGAAGATGTACAAAATCCTGCAGTGAATTAGCAGAGAAATCGCAGGTGTTCATCCAGGAGTTTTTTGAAGGAGTACAAAGATAGAATTATCTTACCAACCTCTGAAGTGTATAGATAATAGATATTGATTTTCTTGTTGAGTTAAATTGGGCATGTCTCTATGCAGGGATGATAAAACAGGGATAAAATACGTTCTGCATGCTAAAGGAGACTGGAAGTAGTAACAGAGACAGAGACAAGGCATTCATGTTAAAAAAAAAAAAAAGAGATGATCATACAGAGCTGTATGTAACTTTTGCCACATGGGTAGCACTCTAAATCCCCATACAGTTCAGAGCAAAGCACTGCAAGTTGGAGGGGATAACTGAGCCTTCATGGAATCTGGTAAGAGGTGAGACTTGAATGAGCCAAGCCAGACAAGGAATATGAGTCATGGTCTAGAGTTAGAATTTCATGCTTATTTATATTTTTGAGACAAAAATTGGATCAAGAGAATTAATAACATCCCTTTCCATGAGTGGTTCCTATGATGATTATACCTGCATTTTACCAAAGGAGGTTTCTTATCTGGTAAGTCCGAGAACTTATTTGTAAGTAAACAAATGTATAAAGCAAGGGATTGAGTGGTATTTGATGGTCTTTTACATATTAATTTGCTTTTTTGTACCCCCTTGTCTTAGTTACTTTTTGCTTGTTGCTGAGACAAAATGCCCTACACCTAAAATTAAAAGGGGAATGGTTTATGTTGCTGACAGTCTGGGAAGGTTTCAGTCCATAATCGGCTGGCTCTGAGGCAGAGCAGCATGGTAGACAGGCATTACAGAGGAGAAACAGTTCATGGTGGGCAGAAGGCATCAAAGCAAGCAAGAGATAAAACCAACCTCCTTCTCTGCCTTATACTGTATCCAGTCTACCAGGATTAGGGTGGTGCTAAACCAATCAGTGGACTGATTTAGTAATCATCCACTCTTAATCCTAGCGTTGCACCATGAATCAGTCACACACCCTAGATACAGCCACCGCTGAAAAAGCCTTACCTATAACTGCATGAGGCTTTGGGGGGACATCTAGACACCAGCCGTAACACCCCTCAAGAGGCTCTGTGAAGGTGCTTTCCATGTGGGAGCAGTAATTTCCTAAACCCAGGATGCCTTCTGCACCACAAGCAACTCAGGAGCTATGAGAGGGAGTAATGAAGAAAAAAATTCCTTTTATCCATATTTGCACATTTTTATTGTTCGGTTTTTATTATGTGTCCCTGTTTTCACATTCTTGGCTCATTTTACTCATGTTTAAGACATGTACTACCATATAGAGACACCTGACAGCCAGGAAGAAGGTACAGAGAAAGAGCCACAGAGGAATGGGCCAGGATATAGTTTCCAAGTACACCCCTCCATAATTTACTCCCTTCACATATCCCTCCCTGCTGTTTCCTTGCCTCCCAATAATCCCGTGAAGTTGTAATCTCATCAGTGGGTCAGCCCACCGATGAGGTTAGAACCCTTATGATTGAATCACCTTCTGAAAGCTCCATCTCTGAACACATGAGATTTTAGGGGAACATTTTAGATCCATTCTAAGCCCTCTAACGGTGTTGCTTCGTGAAATTGCCAAGAAAAGCAGGTATTGTGATTTCAGAGCTGCTGGAATATGGCATTTGACCCATTAAGTAATCTTGATACTTTAGTCTGTAGAGTGGCTTTGTCTAACAGAGCACCTGAGAGCTAAAGATTAAAATAGCAAGAATGGAAAATATGACCGATCTCAGGGAAACATAATATCAACAGTGAAATATGACCTCTGTCTACAGAGTATGGTAATATGGTGTCAATGCCAAATTCAGAATTAGGTTTATTATGTTGTGAATTCCTCGGTATCCTTGAAATTAATCTTTTACCCCATCTTTTATCGGGTCTTCATCTCACTTAGCAATTAAGAGGCTCAGGCATAGCTTAAGGTCAGTCAGTTGAAGCTAATGCTCTAGTTCATTTGATAAAATCCTACAGTAAGAGCATAAATCAGCCTCTATCTGTCCACCATTTACCATACCCCCAGGGGAAAAAAGATCCATTCCACCACACTGTATTTATATAGGTATCTCCAAAATATGAACTTATTGTGACCTTACCACTTAGCACATAATTGAATGATTATATAAATGAGAACCTACTGTAAAAACACACAGAAGACAGGCACATCATAACTTTTGCAAAAACCAGTTGCTTCATCATACCAACATTTTTCTCACTGTGTGCCAGAATGAATGAATAGTAAAAGTGGGAATAACTAACTTCTTTAAAAATTAGTAAAGGCAGCCAACATTCATGAGTCTTGTGGAAAGCTGTGTGCACCATAAATTTGTGTAAAGAAATTGCCATTTCTTCCCCTGTGGGTAAAAGAAGCCACTGCTACTACTGTTTATGTGAAATGTCTGATACTTGTCCTAGTTCTGCCTTTGTGGGTGTGTGTGTGTGTGTGTGTGTGTGTGTGTGTGTGTGTGCATGTGGGTGTGGAGAGTGTATATTTGAAAGCAGCCTCCTATTAAATCTTTTTGTTTGTTTGTTTTTTATCTTCCCCAGACTTCTGATTTCCGTGGAGGCTTTGGAGTGTAAGAGGAGCTCCTGGGGTCTGCGTGACAGAGGAGACTCACGGTGGATGCTGATCATGCATCTTCAGGTAGGAGGTGGATGCAGTCTATGAACGGTCATCCATTCGCACTCCAGTCTTACAGAGGGTCCTGGAGCTTCAGAGAGTTTCCTCTGCGACTGGCTACACTTACCTGGGCAACAGCTACATTGCTCCTGCCTGGATCAGACCTCAGGACTGTGAGGAGTCCTCAGTTCTGGAACACGTGGTATGCTGTTCATTTGCCGGAAGCTATAGGGGCTGCCCTGGTAGTAGTTTTGATCAAGAAACTCCAGTACTTTTCAAGGCAAGCTGACACCCATTTCAACATGGGCCGAATACGTGGCTTATCCAAAATGCTTCAACCAGAACTGTTTCTATTTGGAGTTTTTCAGATAATGGAAGATTGTAGATATGTAATGAGTTATCTGGAGGAGGGGACAGAAACCTAAACACAAAATTCATTTACATAATCACAGAGGCTAGGAAGAGGAGCAGAGGAACAGCTCTGACCCAAACATATTTGGAAGTGCACTTCTCCAATTCCCCGGGAAGATTCCAAAGGTATCACCACAACAGATGGAGACTTTTCAAGAAACTCAAGTTGAAACGATTGTCTTTTTCTAAGTGGCGATTATTCTTTTAAAAGAAGAGTGATTTTTTTTTCTTGCCCCCCTCCCATTGACAGGCTGGAATATTTAGGATCATTTAGATAACTTTCACAAAGAATTCTGACAGTTGCATAGGAAGAAATAGGTTCCTAAAACCTGTCCTATGTTGCTTGGGGATGTTTACTGTGAAAGCTTGAGGCAGCACTTGAAATAGTACTTGGAAATTTTCTGTGGTTCTTCTAACTCATCTCTGTGTAATAGAATTATGGCATGAGCCTAAATTTCCAGTACCTATATGATTTCAAATGTTGCAATGGCCACATTAAAGAAGTAAGAAGAAACCATTGAAACTGTTCATTATTTTATTTAACCCAATAGATCAAATATTATTATTTCAATTTGCAGTTATGATTGATACTTTACATTCCACTTTTTTCCTATTATGTCTAAAATTATGGCACTAAGGATAGTGCAGTTGAGCGATGTTAAGAGACTTAACCATTTCTGGTCTTTCCCATCTACCCAGTACCACCAGCAGTACAATTATAACCTCTTAGGATTTTATTCCACTGACTTAATGCCAGTCTGGAATAGTAGATTCTCGCATGAAGTAATTGTTATGATATAGATCCAAAGTGCCCCTGAAGGGCTTGCATGAGGCAGTTGGCTCCTGAGGGTGAAAACCTCAGCAATAATAACTGATGAGTTCGTGCTAATAGGCCTGTCAGATTGGGTATAGTTGAACGGAGCGGGTCATGCAAGCATGATCTTCTGGACTGTATCTTTTCCCAGGCCCCCTCTCACCTTTGCTGTTTCCTGAACACCATTTTCCTCCACCATGCCCTTCTTTCATTGGATTTCTGCTTTGTCACGAGCCTAAAACAATGGAGCTGGCCAAACCCTCTAATACCGAGAGCCGAAGCAAACCTTTTCTTTTCAGGTTTTTGATCACAGTGATAAAAAAAAAAAAAACAAAGTTCAGTACAGTAACCTTAATTTCCAAGGACAAGATTTTCACCCAAATTCCTTCTTTTCCTTCATTCACGTCTCAGAACTATTCGGGGCATGAAAGTTTCCAGGTACATTGAGTAAATTTGACCCCAGAAGTGAATCGTGTTGTTTCTGGTGACTTGATGTAGAGTCAGTCTATTTTGGCATGCACTGGTCAGGACAGACCTTAAGGCATTCAAGGATAAATGAAGTTAAAACTGTTAAAACTATTAATGCTCTATGAAATAGAGCTGGCAGGAACCCAATACATTATTTAACAGTTCACCCTCTTCTTGTTTATTGTCACCTACCACTCGAAAGGAGGATCATCCCATCCTTAGTAATATTGACTGTGATAAGATAAAGCACAAATTCTGAATGAATAAAGCAGGGACTTAAAAAATACATCACGATCTTACTTTTTAAGATCTCTCTAGATCTGTATATGAGACTACAAATTTAATTCAATGTTTTTCTTGTCAAAATTAGGAGCAAGTTCATCACAAATTGGTGACAGGACCATAGTAAGTGTACCAATGTTGTTTTGGGAGCCATAGAATTCATATATAGTCCCTTTGTCACTATAAAATATCCAAACTCTATGTAAACTAGATGAATCTCTTCTCACCCTCCATTGTTTCCTAGTCCCAGTCCTGCATTCCTTTCCAAAGGCCAACAATATCACGCATTGGTGAACATCCTGTGTTCATCCATAAATTCTCATTCTCTCTGTCTCTCTATATATGTTTGTCTGTTTCTCTCTCTCTCTCTCTCTCTCTCTCTCTCTCTCTCTGTCTCACACACACACACACACACACACACAATGCTTACTTTTAAATAAAGTCTTTTTTTTTAGAAAGCTTTTAGATTTACTAGACAACTGTACGAGAGAATACTTTTTACCTATGTATCTCGTACTCTGTGTGCCCTCTTTGTAATATTTTACACCGATTTAATGTATTTGCTACCAGGAATAAACCAATACAAATATACTTTTATTAAGTGGTGTCTAACCTTGTTTCAGATTTCCATATTTTTTACCTCATGTTCCTTTTCTAGTCCAAGAACACACAGTATATTTAAGCATCCTGTCTCCTTAGAGTCTTCTCCACAGTGGCAAATTCTCACATCTTCCTTAATTTCCTTTACCTTACTTTCCTTTAGCTTCCTTTACCTTTACCTTCACCTGGGTAGGTTTTAGAATTACTGCTCAGCGATTTTGTAGAATTAATTTCAATTTATCGTCAATGTTTCTCTTGTAGCTAGACTGGGTTATGCGTTTTGGGAGGAAGACCCCACAGGCAGAGTGCCTACCTAATCTCTTGTGCCCTTTTAAAGTAATAGAACAGAAGTTCTGAATGTCCCCCTAGGCAGGACTGACATAAACACTACTGAATGAAAACCAAGCTTTTCTCTCTATGCAATAATTTTGTTCACATATATTTATTTATTTTTGTTGTTCTTGTTGCAAAATTGGAAATATTGCTGTGAAGGATGGTAGTTAACAAGTTCGACTTCCTGGTGAGGCTTCTGGGAAGATGTGACACATTTTCTTTCCACACACCAGGCATGGCTACCACCCCGGAGACATGCAGGGAACCTTTTATTGTGTGTTAGAGCTCGAGTCGCTATCTAGCTGTTTCTGAGAAACGAGCGCACCACCCCGGGCAGCATGACATTTGCGCTTGTCTTTGAGTCTGCTTTGTGACCGGCATCCAAGTGAAGGACAGTGCGGGCACCCACTGTTCCTAAAGGCAGCATTTGGAAAGCGACACTCATTCCCCAGGTCCCTTCTTCTCCACTCCTCACATGCAAATTGTCTGAGTTAATGAAGGGGGTCAGAGAAAACAAAGACTAGAAGACAGAACAAGCGTATGGTGAATAACGTTTGTCATACTAAAAGCAAAGCATAAACACAAACAGTAAGTGTGCGGAGGGAGAGGTGAAGACCCTCACTTTCCTCCGATGGTGAATTGCCAAAATGAGTTTGAGAGTGTTATATCACAGCATTGCTATTCCCAGCCGTACATACGAGCCAGAGTGGTATCCTCTGAGAAACCTCGTCCTTTCTGAGGTATAGACCAAGATCAAGATAGTTTCTCTGTTAAAAAAAAAAAAAAAGAAAAGAAAAAAAGAAAAAGAAAAACATAGTTTAACTACTTCCATCTTTGTGAACTGTGTGTGTGGTCCCTGCCATTGCAGAGAGAAAGCAGCCATGATAATATGCAAATGAACGGACACAGTTGTGTTCCAATAAAGCTTTATTTGTGAAAAGCAGGCAGTGACTTGCATCTGGCCCATAGGCCTGATTACGGTAAGCACGCTAAACTAGAGCCATCCTTTCTGGTTCAAATAGGGAAAGAAAGAGAAAAGGACAGTTTGCTAAAGAAACTTCAGAAGGCTATTTCCTTCACCTCATTCTCCTGGTTTGTGTTTTATTAGTGTTCCATTGCTGCATTGAAAATCAACACAAGCAGCTGCTTAACACGGCACCCATTAAATAGGTCTCTGGGTTCAGTGGGTCAGAAGTTGGAGGGGGCTCACCTGGCTGCTCTGTTTAAGTCTTCACAAGGGAAAACAGAAGGCGTTGGCTGTCTAGACTCTTACCAGAAGGCAGCTAGGAAAGTGTCTGTATAGAACACTGGTAGAGTTCACTGCCTTGTGATTTTAGGTCCCGTCAGTCCCCATGCCCTTCCTGGTTGTCATTTTGGAGCCTCTGAATTTCTCACGGACGCTGTGCTACTTTCTCATGTCCTCTTACATCTTTACGATGCCAAGAGAGAGCCACGTTTTCCTCGTGCTATAAGCCCTTTCAATTTCTTCTTCTGCCACTGGCCAGAGATGTTCTCTCAGTGCCTCACGTGGGATAGTTCAGACCACTCCGATAAACCCCCTATTCTAGCACGAAGTGTGCGGCATGACACCAGAGAACCGAGAGGAAAAACACGGCTGAACGCTCATAAACTCCAGGGTTTAGGATGCCAGATTATGCCGCCATTTTTTAAATCTGTCCACAACACCTGCCTCCGACAGTGGTTGTCAGAGTCAAATAAAATCAAACCCAGCTTCCTCGTATTGAGTCCGGAAGCAGGAGGGTGGCTGAAGTTGCTGTGTTACATATGTCTAGGAATTTGCAAACTTTCGAATTGTGTTCCAGGTCTCCTACCTGTATTTTGTAAAATTCCTGCACACATAAGAGAATGTTTCCTGGGAAGTAGTTCGTGTGAACATTTGAAAAGGAGGGACCACAGATGTTACCAGCACTAACGTATTGACCACACTTGGTTTTTATTTTTTTGTGTGTGTGGCTAGTAAGGAATCTTGGAGACCGTACAAAGGCCAAGGCTGTTAACGCCATCCTTTATGATTTGGTTTAAAGAACATTGTGTCTGTTAGCCATGAGGCCTTCACTGGTACAGGACTTGTTGAAATCAGAATATTTTCCTTTGCTCTTTGATCCTACCTTTGGCACACTTCACAAGTGTGGGCTCCGCAGGGCAGCCTTGGCTGGGTCTCCTTTGCTGCCATCCCAGGCCCTGTGTCAGAGAGTTCTGGGCGTTGGTCAGTCATCTTACAGCATGCCAGGTGGGTGGCTGGCCCTGCCCTGGATATGCCACGCATCTGTGGGCTGAGATCTCTTTCTGATAAACAGACATGCCTTTGTGAGCTTAGCCAGCCAACTTCCCTCTGTCAGGATCAACTCTCATAGCATAATAGGACTGCAATGGTGATGTATCGGGTGTCACCGGGAGGACAAATTCTGGGGCTGATTTTGAAATGTGAGCTCTCAAGTCTGTCTGCGAAACGTGCTGGGAGGCTGGGTGTCTCCATCGGTGCAGAGGAGAGAGTCCTACACCAGAGGGATAATGGAGTATGTTTCTTCCAAGGGAAAGCAAGTATTGTGCTGTGACAGTCATCCGGGCTTCCTGTGATTTCCGTCTTTGGGATTCATACTTCCTGTCCAAATCGCCCAGGTACAGGAATAGAAAGCTTCCCAGATTTGCCATAGGTCCTTGAGGCAACAAGGAGCCTGTGTAAACAGGCAGCAGCAAGCTAAGAAGGGAATGTTTTCCCCAGTTCCGTGTGCCTGTTGGTTTACCACCCAGAAATGAAGGTGCTCAACCTACCAGAGAACAGCCACCGTCTGGGGGGTCGGGACAGTGGGTACCACAGAATTTGTGTATTTTGTAGCCTGGTGTCCACTGATGTGGACAGGCTGGGTATGAGTGTCTGCATAGGATCACATCGGTGGGAGGGGCATGGCATTGATAGAAATCACTTCTGTAAAATAACACGTCTGTTCCTGGTGCCTATTTCCTTCCGTTGCCTCAGCCTTCCGTCTGCAGAAGGTAAAGCTCCAGTCTGTCCTAACCAGAGCTCTGTCACCTCCTGAGCTGCACGGTTAGCCGCAGGCTTTTATATCAAACACAAACTGGATGCTGGGAGTCATGCTAGTGACCTCCCAAAGCCCCCTGACATACAAGACATCTTCTGATCTAGGTGTCTGACCCTCCTTTTAGTCACCTCTCATCTTTCCCTCAGTGGGATTCTCAGATCTGACTGCCAGCCCCATATACTGTGGTTACCTTTCTAGTTCCCCTCAAGTACTCACCGCTCCTCCCTTCCTAAATGTTACAGCGACTCACATTGGCTTCCCGGCAAGCTCACACTTGTGCACAAAAGAGGCGCCACATCCTGACCTCAAGCAATGTCTGGATTTCCCTCCCTGCATCTCTGAGAGGCGGAGGAGCCAGTGACCCCCTTAGAATGGGAAGGATGTTGGTCATGGGCTAGGGCAGGAAATGGAGAGGCCTGCAGATTAACCCACTGCATATGTAAGTGAAGGTGTTTTCCTTATTAACACTGTGGGTAAAGATGGAATATGTTCCTGGATGGATAAAATGAGAGCAGTTCAGTATCAACTAGGGAAGCACAAAAAAACATGGGGCATTTGGAAACGTAAGCTAGGAATTTTCATGCATGCTTCTTCTTCTTCTTTTTTATGCCTTTTAAAATAACCTACATAAAAATGGCTTTTCCCTCACTGTGTGTGGAGTGGTAAAGATGGTTGGTTACAGTGAAGATGTCTAACCATTGTGTCTTTGCATTACTATGGCAAATGCCTCAGGTAGATCCACTTATAGGAGGAAAGACTCATTTTGGCTTAGAGTTTTGGAGGTAATGGTCCGTGATTGGATTAGCCTATGGCTTTGGACCTGTGGCACAGCAGCGCACCACAGTGAGAGCCACTGATGAAACAATGCTGCTCACCTCACAGCAGCCAGGAAGCAAAATAATGAGATAAGAAGGGGTGGGGTCCCCACATTCCCTTTAAGGACACGCCCCCCTGTGACCACTTGGCTTCGACTTGACCACCATGGTAGGAACCAAGTGTTTAATGTATGGCCTTTTGGGAATGTCATGCTTTAGATCTAAAATGTCCCCCCACAGTGGCGTGTGTTTAGAAGGTGCTTAAATCAGGGTGGTGTTATTCTCATCAGTGGGTTTATCCATGGACGAGTTCATAGCTGAACTCCTATGCTTTTACGACGTTCTGTTAAGAGACAGAGGGCGGTTGGAGGTGGTCACCGGGTGTGTGACCTGGAAGGGCATATCGTTCTTGGTTTCTCCCGTCTCTTTGCTTCCTGGCTGCCATGGGTAAAGCAGCTCTCCCCATTTGTGCCCGTCCACTTTGCTGTTTCTGCCTTGGAGCCAGCCAATCTTGGACTGAATCTGCCAAAAATTCTGAGCCAAATACACCTCTCTTCCTTTGCGTGTTGGCTATTGGGTATTTTTTTCCCCAGTGACAAAAATGTGGATAAGACAGGGAGACGCTTAGTCAAACCACCACATGCTGTAATGAATTAGCAAGTGCCACTCAGGTAAGCTTGGCTTGCTGGACATTTTTTAAAGTCTTAGGTCTACTGATATTCTTTATTTTCTTCTACTAAAATTCTCCAGATATTTGGGCACTTTTGTCAAGGAGATTCTTAATTATTGTGTGTGTGTGTGTATGCACGTATTTAAATTATTATGCAGTTAGCTATTTGCATATGATTTTAAGCAATCAAGATGAAGAAGACCCTCATCTGTTTGTGCCCTTCTTTTTCCAAATTGATACTGCTTGAGATGCCTACTGGTGAGTTACAGTTGACCGGCACACTTCCTGTTCTTCCAGCCCTCCGCTCAAGCATAAGAGCACAATGCAGAAAGTCATCCGTCGGAAGGTAATTTTTGGAAATTGCCCAGAATCTGAAGGAGGAGGAAGCCAGGAAAAGATCTAATGCTAAGGAAGTCCCAGACACAGGGAGAACCGGAAAAGATTACAGACGCGAGAAAGGAAACATCCACTGCAAAGAAAAAAGTAGAAGTTACAAATGGCAGAACCTGCTGAGGAAATAGCACAGTATAAAGTGAGAGAGATTTGATTCCTGAAGACTCAAGAGTATACCTATACAGAAAAAGACAGTAAGGACGAAAAGGGAAGTCTTACCACTATTTGAAACTTACAATTAATCTGTCCATTTAAAATATTGCTTTTACCCATCCAATAAAACAGTGTTTTTTCTGTTTTGTTTTCTTTTTGTGAGACTTTTCTCCAAAAATTCACACAGTACCAGAGATGTTGCAGAAGGTATTTTATTTTGTTAACACTGGGGTGAGGAACATTAGAACGCTGAGATTCTGAAGCTTTGTATTTTCCTAGGTTTTTACTTTTTTCCTACTTGAATTGGATTCCTACCTGGTTAGGATATGAATTCTTTAAAGGGAAAGCATTCTACAAATACAGAAACGGAAAGCATCTGAACCAATATCAGCATTTTTTCAGGGCTGATGGAGAGCTGAAAAAAAATTTTTTTTCCGTTTTGGCATCTACGCATTTTTGTTGGAAAATGTTAGAGGCTGTTCATGACCATTTTAATTCTAATTCAGGCTATGTATTCACTGGCATGGAGCAAGGCATCATTTACTGTGTGGTAATTAGGTAATGAGAAGCAGGACAAGAGCAAGATGGGAAAGGTGATGATGGCCCGGCTTCCAGGCTTACGTCTTGCTGGGAAGTGATACTTATTTGCAGCCAGTCATTAAAAACTGCTTTTCCTCTATGAATAAGATAAATGAACTTAGGAAGCTCAAGTTTTCTTCCAACTCCAAAAGTCAAAAAAAAAAAAAAATCCCGATCTTCACAGCACCTGACCTTTAATAACCTTGCTGTCGATATGGTTTGAATCCGAAATGTCTCTCGACGTCCCATATGTGGAAGGCTTCGTCCTCAAGGCAGCAGTGTTTAGCAGGGCGATCTTTAGGGCATGATGGGAGGATAAGGAGTCTGAACTTGTCAGTGGGTTAATCCATGATAGGCTAGTAATTGGATGAGCTATTGCAAAGCGGCAGAAACTTAAGGGTAATTGAAGGGTATGGATGCCTGGTGCATGTCCTTGAGAATCATAGCTCCTCTCGCTGCCTCTCTCTCGCGCTCTCTCTTTCTCTCTCTCTTCCCTCCTGTCCTCCATTAGGTGAGCCGCTTTCCTGCACCACCCCTTTCTGCTCTAGTACCTTGGCCTTGCCACGGCCTGAGAGGCAAGGATGCAGGCCTGCCGTGGACAAAACCCCCTGAAACCGCGAGCCAAAATAAATCCTTTCCCCTTTTGAGTTGTTTGCCTCGGGGGTCGCGTCACAGCAGAGGAAGCCGACTGGAGCTTAGAAAGTAAATGGAGAGCACGCGGCATGGCTGGGGTCCCCGCTGAATGATGTCTTACGCTTGTAGCAAAACGGTGCGCATGAATTCAGCCTGCGGGAGGACGTACTCAGCCGGTTACAAACGTGCTATGCCTCCTGGAAGTCAGGTTTGGAAACGTTTCCTTTCCGGAGCAAACAGTTAATGCAACGCTTTGCCTGCTCGGTACCTTAATGTCTACTGCTGCTTTTTTTAACCCAAATCAGGACTCACGTGCTTCTGTAGCTTTTCCATTTTTAGTATTGGTGTTAGTACAGTTACCTTCATTAATCGTGATACCAGCAAAGCTTTTAAAAAGTATAGTGAGTCCAGGATTTTAGATAAAATCTCAAGTCATCTTTTCTTCCGTTTTTTTTTTTTTATAACTTTAAATAAATATCTAGTCTGCATTCTGCCAGTTGGCAAGTTACTAGGCTGCAGCAAAGTTCTAGGTAAAGCAACTCCCTTCTGGTCAGTTAGACCATCTCTTTCCCTCTTTGCCTTCTGCCCTGGGGTGACAGTAGAAATGCTAGGCTGTTACAGATTCATTGTAGGGGGCCGGGTGTCACTTCCGGTCATCCGGTGTCCCCGTTTGCTTCCGTTGTCCGCTGTTACTTGGTTCCACGCTGAATTTCAGTAAGATGTTTTGTCCCACCCGCCCTAAGACAGCATCTCCTTGTGGAAGATCAGAGCTGTGTGAGCTCACGACTCTACCAGATCTTGGGAATGAGGATGTGACCGTTCCCTGTTGCCTCCAAGTGGCCATGGAGACATTACACACAGCCTGTGCCGCTCTCCCCCTAGAGGGGGTGCTGATCCCTTGTCCAAAATTTAAAATCTTATATGTTCCAAAGTCAGAAACTCGGAGCACTGGCATGGGACAAGAGGAAGGTTTTGTCCACAGCAGGCCCCAAGTGATGGTAATGTGGCCAAACACAGGCACAGATTCCTGGTGCGATGTTGCATACCTGTAACCCCAGCACTCAGGAGGCTGAGGCAAGAGGATCCGAGATGTTCCAGGCCAGCGTTAGCAACTTAGTGAGACCTTGTCTCAAAAATAAAAATATGTTTATACCAAATATATTTATAAACTAACCTTTCCACTATGTTTATAAGGTATATATGAAATATAAGTGATCATTGTTACTCCCCACTTCGTAAAATACGTATTTATATTGAGACCTTGTCCCGAAGATCTCTCGTGATGTACGTATACATCTTCCCACCTGAAATACACTTTTGCTTATTGTCTCTCCCCCACTATAAGTCTGTCCTCAGGTTGAAAGGAACTGGATGTGTTTTGCTTACTGTTGTATCCGCAGGCCAGTATCGGTAGGTTCA
Source organism: Fukomys damarensis (assembly GCF_012274545.1). Taxonomy (NCBI): domain Eukaryota; kingdom Metazoa; phylum Chordata; class Mammalia; order Rodentia; family Bathyergidae; genus Fukomys; species Fukomys damarensis. Next base: position 4,670,682 of record NW_022900951.1, read on the forward strand.
GTAAGTGTTTACTGAATGAATGAATTGCACCGCATGTTTGTGTCAATCTTTCCCACACGGATTTTTATCTCATTTGTTATGCACAACTGAGATTTAGCAAGTGGTTCTTACGCACCGTGCAGCAGATGGTTCTCAGGACTCTGATGAAGCAGGTGGATGCAGAGATCCAAGGTTCTCTGTGACTTAGAACACGTGAGCTATGAAAGCAGAGATTCCATATGGAAATGAGAAAATGGTTTCTGCTTACCTGACTTCCTTACCTGAGAATATTGCTTGTGGTGCTTCACTTTAAAGTTTGCGTTTAGTAGAAACTCAGAAGAATGCATTCTGTCAGACGCTGTGCTTGCCGCGTTACCACGATTGCAGCTGAGACAATCTAATCCCAGAGGGCTTTGTTTCCCTACCAAGACCTGATGACTCTTCCTACTGCTTTCCTTAAAAATACTACCCTCTGCCACTGACCTTAGCTAATTATTCGTAGGCACAGAGTCTGTTCCTATCAGTAAGAATGCAGCAATGAGCAAAGGTCATCCGGTTTCTGTCTCTCTAAATATTAATTCTAGTTGGGGGATCTGAGGATATACAGTAATATAAACGAGAAATGGGATAAGTCCGATGAGAAGTGTGTGCCTTCAAGGAAATTAAGCAGGGTAATGGGGCAGTGACTGCCAGGGCAATAAAAGCATGGCTTTTCTTTCGGTGTTTAAACTTCCTGAAGAAGTGACATTTTCAGCAGGACTAAAAAAGTCATAAGCAGGAGGTGATAAGAAGATGGTTAAGGACGCCTGAGTCACACAGGGTGGACAGTGAAAAGTCTTTGAACTTCACGCGCTAAAGAAGCAGAAAGAAGGAACGTCCAACCTGAGTGGGCAAGCAGCGGAGGAGGCCTGGGGCGGACCGGACTGGAGCCACCATTGTTACCATAAGAGAAACAAAGTGGGCTGATGGTGTTTGATGGCCACACCAGAAAGCAAGACACAGATGATGCACAGCTTAATCTGAAATGTCTACTATGCGTCTCCAAAAAGATACGCTGTAGTCATGTCGATCCCAGAGACTGGCGTGGAAGAGAGAAGTTGGGGACGGAGGCATCCATCTGGACCTATGGATGTGTGTGTGTGTAGTTAGCAGTCATGTGAAAGGGAAGTGCTGAACGAACCCATAGGAATCACTAGAACAGCGCGATCCTTCACGTGCAGTTGAAAAGAGTCTAGCAGAGAGAAGAAGAGATAAGGGCTGACAGCACAAAAGAAACCAAACGGTGGTGCTATGGCCAGATGGGGGCAGCAGGAATCAACAGTGTCCAGCACTTTCAGATGCTGGGGTCTATTGGGTCACACAGCAGTAAAGGGGCAGAGGTGGATAAAGTGGCCTAGGAGTTATCTTTGTCTTTGGCAAGTGCCAGCTCAGTGACACCTAGGAATAGAAGCTGTACTATATGGGTTAGAAGACAACTAACTTAAATTGTATGGATTTGGAATGAGACACGACAGTGAAAATACATCTTCTACACACGGACTCATCCGCATAAAATGGAAAAATTGCAAAGTGATGATACCGAATTAAAGATAAACTGCCACACAGTTAATTCAATGTGATTTCATTTATGTGAGTTTAAAAACACAAACGAAATACGGGTGTTCAGTGATATATCTTCACATTGGTGACATGGTGTAAAACACACGAGACTAGTGCGGACAGCGGGACAGTATTCCTTCAAAGAGGGAGATGTGGAGTGGGTGGGAGGGGTAGATTTTATTAATGCCACCATATTTGCCCCCTTTTGAAGTTAAAGCTCTACAGTGATATGGAAAATATCGATATCTGTTGAGTCAAAGTGACCTGGGTGGGTGTCTATTCTGTTATTGTTTTCCTGGGATTTTCTATCATGAAAGAACTTGTTAATTGTTTTTAGGGGTTAAGATGTGGCTTTTTAAAAAATAAAACAGTGCTACTCAGCCATAAAGAATGAGAAACTAGAAATATTTCTAGCTAAGTAGATGCACATTGAGGCCATGCTCTTAAGTGAAATTAATAAGTCACACATGTCAGAATACCGAATAGTTTCTCTGGTGTGGAAAATTTAAAGTATAAATGATGATCAAAATGTATAATTGATATTGTGTAGTATTAACAAAAGGTCAAAGAGTAGAGGAAGTGTGAGGGGTAGGGGAAAGGTAAAAAGGGAAAAGAAAAAATATATGAAAAGGGAAAACATGGAAACAAAGTCTTTGTAAACAGGGAGAGGTGGAGGGGTGAAGGGAGAGCTAGGGAATGGGGAAAAATAAGAACCAAGATAAATCATGTAAAGGCAAAAAATCCCAATGATGAATGTAGCGATTATTTTCCTAAAATGTGCCAATAAATTTAATACAGATTTAAAAAATGGAATGAGAGAATTCAAGAGTAAGCTGATAATTCTCTTTGACAGTTCCTATGAACAGGTCAGAGAGTGCTGGGAAAGAGGATGAGTACATGGGATCACACAGACTACTCTGTGTCTGTGTGTGTGCGCGTATGTGTGCTTAAATAGAGGAAGGAAGAGCTTATTCGTATAGGCTCCAGAAGTTTCCAGAAGTGAATAAAGTCAATAATGACAAAGGCAGAGAGAGCGAGAGAGACAGAGCACGCTAAGAAAGTGGAAAACTGAGTGCTTAGCCTCAAATCAGATGGACACCTTCGTATCCAGAAAATAGACCGTGTGAATAATTCCTGTAATATGAGCCTGAAGGGGAGATAGTCGATGGCTTCCCATTTTCTACTTGGAATGGGAGGTGGGAAATTCAGTTGAAAATAGGTCAGGGTGAACACTGCAGATAAATCATCCAAAAGGACTCTAAGTCTCCAGAGGGGTGGTAGCACAAGGGACACCTCCGATCGGGGCAGGTTAGGAAGAAAATCCAGGAGACAGCGACTGCATCTCTTCCGGAAATCAGCGTGTTGGAGGAGTTGCTGAGAGAGACGCCGGGAGCTGCAGGTTTTAATTCAAGAACAGTCAGGAAACCTGTTCCCGTTTCGGTGAATCAACTCTTCAGATCTCTTGTCTGGACTGCAAGCCCAGGAGAAAGATAACCCTGCTAGATTCCAGCCTTTGACACTATTTTCTTTTTTTTCTGGTTCCATGGTTAAGTGCTTTTATCTTGAAATCACCCAAGGCTGCTTTGCAACCCACACATGTATTTCTTTCCCTGGTCGCTCAAGTTGTTTTATTCGGCTTTGTTGGAGTCACAGGTCTTGGCTAATATCTGCATTTTTAGTTCCTTCCTATTTTCCAAGCTTCCTCTGTTTCTGAGCTACTGCGCGGGGCATTGTTTCAACTCCAGCCCCATTAATCAGGCTTTTGCCAACTCTTCACAGCTTGGGAAGAATTTTTCCTGAAAACATTCAAAACCAGCGTTTCACAGAATTCAGCTGTGGCTGAACAATGGGGTTCCTTGTTTGTGGGGCCCACATTCAGAGTTAATGGGCTTGAAGGAGACTTGCAGGACCTCTGGGAAAGGCTGGGGAGCTGGAGCCCCGCTTGGTTATTCAGCGATGAGCATCTGGGGGCGCAGTTTGGACGCTCTGCGCTGACTCTGAGCCTCACAGCGGCAGCCTGCTGGGAGGCGTTCTCCCCGGTGGAAGAAGGGCAAAGCTAGCTACCGCAGCCCTGTGCAGTCACTTCTCACCGCCCCCCTGTAAAATGCTTGGACTCTCTGGTAGAGCAGAACCAGGGATTGTGCTGAGGCTACCCTGGGGGGTCACACGGCCCCGATTTTCCCCCTTGCCGCACCGTAAAGAACTCTCCTACCTCGATCAAGAGTGTGTTATTTGCCATTCACGTGCTCTTTGCAAACCCAGAGTAGATTATGAGGATGATGCTGGTTTTACACTAAAGATTTGATGTGTAAGGAGGTACACAGACCGCACGCGAATGCAAGGGGCCTTTTGCACTACCTTAGCCCTTTGGCTGGTTTTGTTTGTTTGTTTTTTAATAAAAGCTATCTGCAGTGCTCACTCCGTCTTCCCAGTTCGGAAAGCTACATATTTTTGCAGCTGTCGGATTGTTACACTCACAACTGTATCTTGTACGCACTGGGCAACGCTGTCATCAATGTCGGCCGTTTTGGCAGTGTGCTGGTGGAAGGATCCGTTCCGTTTTTCTATCATCATAAACACTTCCTTCTCTGGACTCTATTGAGCTGATGTTTTAAGCGAGTAGACTTTATTTGTGAGAGCAACTTTAGGTTTGTAGGGCAAGGAAGCAGAATACGGAAGGCCCAGTCCCTCAGCACCCGCCCAGCTTCCTGTCTTGTTAACGCCCTACGTTAGGGTAGGCCATCTGCTACAGTCCATAAACCACTATCCAGGCCTGATCATTAACGAACGCTCCTAGTTTTCATTGAGACTCAGTTTCTGGGCTGTAAAATTCTGTCTGTTTTGCCGAAGGCATGACATGGTATATTCATCATCATAATGCCCCATAGAACAGTTCCGCAGCCCTGAAAATCCCCGGATTCCCAGATTCATTCCTTCCTACCCGCTCCCATACCCTGGGCAACCACAGGCTTTTGAATGTCTCTGTAGCTGTTAAAATTCTTAAAGCATACACTTTTGCCACGGAATACCTCCCCTTATCAGAACCCCCCCCCCCGCC
>NW_022900951.1:4675437-4740309 GCF_012274545.1 Fukomys damarensis
CCCCCCCCCCCGCCAAACTGGCTGACATCAGAATGTCCTAACATTAATTTCAGTTGCAACTCTTGTATTTGGCTTTCCTCTGTAGTGTGTGGCTTTTTGAAAAATCTAATTTCACTACTGTTAGTTGAATTTTGTTTTCCTTATAACAAAAATATATCGACAAAAAAAAAAAAGCAGAGTTAAGAAATAAATTTTACATGGTTGCCTGCTCTTTGGATGTAAGGAAATATATTGTGAAACACAGAGATGAAGTATGATTCAAAATTAACTGTGTGAACCTCAGACAGTTGCCCTGAAGTTTAATACAACGTATCCTTGTAACCCACCTAAACTGGGAGGGAAAGTTATATTTATGCATGTATAATGCAGTAACAAGTGACTCGCTTTTTGTCAGTGCTGGGGATTGCACTCAAGGCGCGTTGAGCTACATTCCCAGTATTTTCCGAATTTTATTTTGAGACACTAACTTAGAGACTAGTTCCCAACTTGCCATCCTCCTGTCCCAGCACCCATGTAACTGGGATCCCAAGGATGTTGAGTTAGTGTTTTTTAACAGTAACTGCTGAAATGTTCTTGCTTTTCCTGTGGTCCTGGGTATGGGTTGCCAGGGAGGGTCGCTGCGTCTCTTAGTGCCCACATGGGGAGTGAGTCCCCCCTCTGTGCGTGCCAGTCCTAGCAATGCTGGAACCTGCAGAGCATCTGTAGTTCCCCTTCATCCCCCAGGGCTGCCTGTAGGCCTGGTCCTTGCATCTTTGTCTTGAGGCCTGGCCTGCAGTAGATGCACCTCCAGCCACAATTCTGCTGGCTTTATTTTTTGTGCTGACTTCCTTGAGGGTCCAGTCGCTCTCTGACGGTATTAATGGTATCTAACTTAGCTTCCTGTAGCATTGGCCAGGTGTAGGAGGCAGTACATGCTGTGGATCATTAGGCAGGTGTAGCACCCAATTCACAAGTCTGAATATGTATTACTTTTGCACCATTGCGAAGTTAAACACTCCTGTGTTTGACCTTTGACCCTCATAAGTCGAGCACCTTCTGCAATCTGTGCTGTGTTCTCTCTGATACGAGTATCCACACACCTCATCCACTGACATCCTTATCACAGTCTTCCAATCTTGGTCTTCCCAAGAATGTGAGCATGCGTGGAGCCCAGTAGGCCCTGTCTTGAAATCCTTTCCAGTCTGTGCACCAAGCCATCTCTCCTTCTAAATGAAAGGGACACCAGAAGTATTGCTTCCCGTCCTACCCACTTACAAGCTTTCCTTGACCTTTGTCTTTCACCTGTCTCCTTCCACAAGGAGACCTTGCTGAGCATGTCTGATGACAGAACTTGGGAGAAGGGTGTGTTAAAATAATGTACACGGGATTATTACTCTATTACTATAAGCCCAACAGGTCGAGAGATTGAAAAGATTGTTTGTTATCCATGGTTCTCAAGAGCAGGAAGCTGGCAACAGCAAGCCTGCCGTATAAGAAGGCACTGTGCCAGTCAAGAGGCAGAGGGACTGGGGGAAAATGTGGATTTGAGGCTTAACTGTGCTTCCTGTTCACGCAAAGGCCGCATGAGGCACAATAAGTGGGCTCAGCAGGCTGACAGTGGACAATATTGACTGATCTCAGGCTCTGGAGAGTACCAGCTACCCCTACTGTCCTGGACCCAGCTCTGGGGTGATTAGGACGGGGAATAATGGAGCGAACTTGAAAGTTCACTGGGGATCCAAGGGTCTGAACTGGTTAGTTTGAAAGATCTGCTCCCTGGTTAATTATTTAGTCTTCCCACAGATGGGCTAGTCCTGGGAGAGGTAAGCCTTGGGATATAGAAAATAAAAAGGCATGATTGATGCGTGAGGGTCACATAGCAACCAACCTGTCATGGGAAGCTTGCCTCTAACAGCCCTGCTGCAAAGCAGCTAGAGAGAACAATCTGCATGGGCGGTGTGGTGGTCTCGTCAGAGCAAAGGCGCAGAGTCATCTGTTCCCCAGGTCCTGTTGATGGAGCGCGTGTGTCTTACTCTCTTGCGGGTCACTCTGTTCAAGTTTTCTCCCTTGGGTCAGTGATTCACTCCTACACCTAACACGTGGCCATGAGGTCATGGGGGTGGAATGGGGTGCTGACCCCAAGTGGAGTGGGAGCATCCAGTGTATGGGTAGTGCACCGAATCAACGACTTGATGGTTTGATCAGTGACGGGCCCCATCCACAGTGTGGGTCTCCTCCAATTACACTGACCAGTGACACCACGGCGGTCACTGTGGTGTTCACGCAGTGAAGAAGTCGCCTCATGATGCATTTCTGTGGAACTCGCCCTTGGTCACCGAGTGTCACATGGCCGTGTGTGTCAGGGGAATTAGCTTTCCTCGGATACTCAGTTTTTCGAAGTCCACAACAACAAGCAGTGCTCGGCTAGCTGATCTTCCTTTCCCTGAACTGTTGTGCGTCTCCAGAGGGGTGGAGCCCCGGGCTGATTTCCACCATGACGGGGCCACTTGTATTCTGGGCAAGGCCTGTGCACTCTGTCCACAGTAGGATGGCTCTGATTCCGGAATGCAATTCCCTCATAGTCCCTTTGCAGTTAGATTTGAGCACACAGCCACATCCTGACAGTGGCACGGAAGGGAGGACTTTTTCTTGGTGTAATTTTCTGCTTGGTTGGTTAGGTTTTGTTGTAGTTGTGTTTTGTATTTCATTATTTTTTCGTAATAGTGAGGACCAAACTCAAAGCTTTGTGCATGCTTAGACCAATACTTTACCCCTGAGCTACACCTCCAATCGTGTTGGTTTTTCTGACCCTTTTGTGAGTAACTGGAAGAAGGGTTTTGGAGTCCCAGACTGATAAAGTGCTTTTCCAACCCTCACCCATAAAGTCTTAGCAATAAATTAGTAAAAAAACCTGACAAGGGTGATAATTAAATATGTTACAGATATATAGTCATTAAATAAGTGGGTATGTGTGATATACATGTGTGTGTGTGTGTAAATATCACAACATAGGACATATATATATGTATTCCTCTGTATATATGTTTTCCTGTGTGTGCCTATGTTTACACGCTGGCACCTCAGTTCACAAGCTTACTTTGTCCACAGTTCTGTGATAGATGGTACCACGGTCACATTGGTAATGCTGAGTTCGGGAACCGAAGCAAGGTTTTGCCCAACACTTCTGCTCATAAACCAAATTGTTTTCAAGCAGAGACATTTGTGTACTCAGGCATTACTGCAGATGGAATGTTAAAAGGATAGAAACAGCTGTTTTCTTGTTTGCTTGTTCATTTATTTTCCTTTCCTTCTATTGAGTTTTCCAGGTATTCTTTTTGCTAGCTCATTAAAATTTAGATCGAATTTACCTAAATTTCAGGTTAAGTTTGTGTGTCTTCACAGAAACTGTTGTAAATGTAATCAGTTTTTTCCCCACCAAGCTAATAAGTGGCAAATTGAAAATATATTGCCGTGTGCTCTGAGACTCCCTCTGTGGTCTCGAAACGTAATACAACCCATAGGGGTCATAAAAGTGTGGCCACAAAACCCTGAGTTGCAGCAGATTGTTTGGGAGGAAACCATGGAAATGTATCCTGAGCGATAGAATCTATGTGAGACGGTTCACTCTGCGTTACATCTGAGATAAGACTCTTGCACGGCAACAGTACATTCATCAGAACTTGTCTTTTCTGGGGACAACACGGATGGCACATTTTGTGGGTGGAAGGTAAGGCTGGCTGCACTAAAGAGCAAAACTGACGAGGTCCCCCTTTTTTGACCTTCACTCCCTCACAGTGATAGGGCTCACCAGCCTCAGTGGAGAACAGCATAAAGGTCACTGACTTGGCAAGGAGAAGAGTACAGTGGAATTTGACCGATCCAGTTCTCTGCATGTGGTGGTGGATGGAGACCAAGTGAAAGTCAGAGATGTAGGGCCGCATAAGCCACAGCCTGCAGTCACCTCTCCTGAGTGGAGGTAATGCCACCAGCTTACAAGTGACAGCCCAGAGTACCTAGGGACCCAAGGCAAAGTTCTCAATGCACACTGCCCCCCAAACCCACCGCATCTTGTCCATATGACCAAACACCTGAAATCTAGACAGAAAAGCAAGGACGTGCACCCAACTCAAGGCTAGGAAACCACGAATCTCAACACAGGAAATGACTGAACTGAATCTTATCTGAGGACAGTCAACACAGGCAGGCTCTGTACTCACACAGCAAGACGCTCCTGTAGAATTAAAATCCAATGACAAAATGTTTGGATTTTATAGTTTGGATTCTACAGTTTGGACTGAAAAATAACCCAAAGCATAGTAGGGGTAAATTTAAAAAGAATCAAGAAAAAAACATAGATAAAAGCCAGAAGCAGTGACTGGAAGGGGAAGTATCGATTACATCAATAAGGGAAGGCATCTATTCAGTCACCATGAGTAAAGCTGTCAGAAATAAAAGAAAAAGGATTTTGAGGTGCTCTCAGATCCCAGAAATCCAGAGGAACAAAACTGGAGACGTTTGTAGGTTAACTAAATGAATTAACTATCAGTGCAGCATGCATGTCTACATATTTAAAATCTACGTATGCAAAGCCTTAAGTTGGACAGACCGTGCCTTCCTTCTCAGGGCCCACGCAGCATTTGAAAATCTCATCTTTACAGTGAATCACAAAGATGACTACCAATAGACTAGAGCTGAGTGATCACAGATGTCACGTCTTATGACCAGGAAGTAATAACATTATGACTAGCCAAAAAAATGTAATAAAAGAGAAACGAGCATGCTCTTTTGAATACAGCACTGTAAATAACAGGAGGCAAAGAGCATGTTTGCAGTGTGATTGTGCAGAGCATAGGAAATAATAGCAAAGGACACACTGAAACCCAACACACATGGGAGAGAGTTGGTGGTGTGACTAGAGACCCTTTGACGCCTGGCTCCGACTGAAACTTTGGCAGGAGCGTTGTTGGATGGGTTCGTGTATGTTAGTGAGACAGAGGCAACCGACCCAGTCACATGTACATAGAGTGTCAGCCGTAACTGAGCAATTCCTTGGCCAAACTGGGTAATTCATCTACGGTCACAGTGGAGAAAGATTCCCTCCGTATTACATGTGAGCCAGCCATCCTGTCACAGCAATGGACTGATGGTCTTTAACATTAATCTGCACTGTGGTCATTTTCTCTAGCATTTGCCTAAGGCTACAGAACCAACAAAACCATAGATGAAATCCTGATTTGCAGTGCTTGCCGATTCCTGTGGTGTAAACACTCCTGCTGTCAGCAATTTTAAGCCACCAAGGTAGCTTCTTTCAAGAAAGAGTTGGAGGGAGATGTACGGTAGCCAGGACTTACAGATACAATGGGCACAAGCAAAATAAAAACATAATAATTTAAGTAGTTAACCCCCCCAAAAGGAAACAAAATGTTAGGGCCAAAAATAATATTTGGAAGATAGGAAAATAATCGCATTGGTAAATGAATTTCGTAGGAGTCTGTTTGACCAACCTGCAAATACAGTTTACATCTGCCAGTGTAATATCATTGTGGTTGATCCTAATGGTCTCAAGAGAACAGTTCCTGACATGGGAAGATTGTGGGGATTCAGACAACTTGAAGGGTGCCGGAACTAAATGAAGCTGTAATACCAAGTATTTGAGCCCAATTCTGAGAATTTGAAGGTTGTAAAGTTGCACTGTATTCACAGCTGTGATGCGGCTCACCACGGCGTCCTCTGGCCCAGACTCAGAGCATTTTCACCAGGGTGTGAGTTGGAGCATGGGTGTCCTGGGGCGTAGATGGCCTGATTGCAGCAGCACTGGGTCCTGCTTGTACCCCTCCAGCTTGCTCAGTCCACCTGCCTAGGCTAAGTGATATTCAGGAAGCCGGGTTATTTGTCCAGACTCCTGTAAGTGCAGGGGGAAGAGGAGGATGCAGCAGATGGATCTGAATCCCTGTCCATTGTGCTTTGTTCCAGTGAGTACCCTCCTGACACAGGTGCCATGTGGTAAACCACACTGTCCCCACAGCAGGCTTGGTTCTGCAGAGATCTCAGAGTGTGTTTGTTGGTCTTCTTGGTTCTGGTCAGTAGGTGAGCGAGGCTCATCACAATAAAGTAGTCATATGTGATTGTTTCACATTTGCTCTAATACATTTGTTGGTACAAATAAACCACAGGAATAAACAACAGGAGTAGTGGGCTGATGAGGACCTGATTTCTGTTTGTTGTCTTAGAATCGGGCTGCCATGGAGTCTAGAAGCAAACTTGATAGTTACTCTTAAGCTCTGATTTCCTAAGGAAAGTTTCTCCATACAGAACTCACAGAGAAAACCCTGTGTCACACCAGGGTAAGTGGGGGAAAAGAGAGAGAAGAAAGGGAGAGAGAAAGAGGGAAAATAAAATTGTATTTTATAAGTATAAGTAGGACTGGAAAATTGGCATGCACAGGGAAATACAGGGTAACTGAATATGAGATGCATCGGTTTCTTGTTGAAAAGAAATTAAGAACTATATATAGTCTGATAGCAATGATCTCAACTAGTAGGAAAAAAAAATTTTAAGACTCTGTCCACCCTCTCCCCACCCACAGTGAGACAGATGAAGGTTATTTTGTGGGAGTTCTTTCCCCTGTCATTTCAGGACAATGAAATTCTATGCTACTGAACTTTGAAGGAACGATTAATCCGTATGATATTAAGCTGACCAGGGCCATATAAAAAGAAGGAATGCTTGAATTAAATATTAAAAAGGTAGATTAACTCTGATAATAAAATCTGACAAGATCAGGAAGTAAGAATATTACCTGCATATAGATGTGTCATCTCATATATAAATATTAATGCAGCTCTTTCTTTAAGTGAACAATTAAACCCACAGTATATTACGAACTCATAGCCCCTCATGAAGTATCTATTTCAGGGCTACCAGAGTGATTCAACATCAGAAAATGTATTAGCAGATTTGTTCATGACATTATGATATTAAATGAAAGAGAACACCTTCACAATGTTAATAAGTACCAAAAAAATGTTTTCTAAAACTCTATTATTATTTACTAAATTGTTTTTTAGTAAAATAGAGATAAAACTAATCACAATAATTTCAAACAAATATCTAAATATGTCTTGCTGGGAAAAGACTAGAGTCATTCTGAGGTAGTCAATAGGAAATTCCTGAGGTTTCTTTTTTTTTTTTTCCTCATTGAGTTTATTGGTACATTTTAGGGATACTGTACAGTTACATTCATTGTTGGGGTCTTGTACCTCTACATGACAGGTCTTGGTTCTCATTTTTCCCCTTGTCCCTGCCCTCCCTTCACCCTTCACCCCCTCCCCATTTACAAATACTTCATTTCCATTTTTTTCATTTTCTCATATTTTTTCTTTTCCCTTATTACCTTTCCCCTACCCTTCCCACTTTCCCTACACCTTTAGCCCTTTTCTTCCTACTTCATATTGTCAATCATCTCATTAGGATCTTATGTACTATTATAGTTTTTCACACCAGAGAAACTATTCGGTATTTATACACATGTGTGATTTATTTATTTCACTTAGGAGTATATCCTCAATATGTATCCATTGTCCTATGAATGAATGAAAGATTTAATATATCGGCTAGTGAAGAGGTCACAATGGGCAAAGTAGTTATGGAAAAAATAATTATTTATTGAGAAAAGGTTATGAGGAAATCACTGGTGAAAAAAAGATAATTCTGTATTTTTCCTTTTTTTTTTTTCTTTTACTGACTTTAGTGGTACATTTTAGTTATACGGTACAACTACATTCATCATTGGGATCTTGTACTCTTACGGGACAGATCTTGGTTCTCATTTTTTCCCCTTGTCCCTGCCCTCCCTTCACCCCTCCTCCCCTCCCTCTTCACAAACACTTCATTTCCAGTTTTTTCATTTTCTTATATTTTTCCCCTTATTAGCTTTCACCTACCCTTCCCACTTTCTGAGGTTTCTTTTTAACTAACATCAGTGTGAAAGTTCTGGCCATTGTAATTTAAAATTCTGGAAATGACTCAATTTTTAAGGCAAAAATAGCATTACTATAAAATGGCAAAAACAAAAGAATTAGTAATAAAAACAAACCAGTAGACAACATAACATTTTATAAAGGAACCAGTAAAATGTCAGCTTACTTGTGCTCAGAACTCACCAATAAGTCAAATAATATTTAACTTATAGTAGAATGTAAAATTGAAATTATAATGAGAGCTGTTATGAATACCCAAGAACTCAAAAAGTGTTATTCTCATAAGACTTTCCTGTGGAACCTGCCAATGTACATTCCTTGGACAACAAAAATTATTAAAATAAATCAAGCTAAGAGTAGAATTGACCATTAAATGCAGAGTTATTTTTAAAGTAAGACAAAATATGGGTTGTTAAAAGATAGAAAATTAATGGGATTACCATATAGCCTGATGTTATAGACATAATGATTAAAAATAAAAGTGAGTGTAGCATCTGCAAAATATTTTAAACTTTTTAGCAGTGATAATTTGACTTGTACAGTTCTGAGAGAATTAGGTTTGTACTGTGGAAAAGGACACGAAGAATGATGAGATATTTTATTTTTTTCACCTTCTTTGGCCATGACAACAAAGATTTTCAGTGTGAAACAAAGATGTGATATTAAAGAGATTTAAGTGAACTTTGCACTCCCTGGAATGGAAATATTAGTGCAAACTCTCAAAACTTGGATGTTATTTTTCAACCACAGTGAGAATTCTTAGACACCACGTTCAGTGCAATAGAAATGGCATTCCTCGTCCCTAGATCTTCATCTTGACATATCTTTTTTTATTTAAAGAACCCAAGGTATGTGGAGAAATAACTGGCTTCTGGTCAAGAGAAGAATGGATGACATGAGACTAATTCATTGAGACATGTCAGAGTAAGAAAAAATCTCCATGGCTCCTAGAATTATATCAGAAAGACCCAGTAACCAACTTGAAGTGGCTCACGGTGGCTAAAGCAGGGCCAACTTGTGCTTCAGAATGGATGAGATTTCTGATGTATTTAAGTCTGTCAACTCTGTCTATACCCATAGATTTATAAAATACTTTAGAAGAAAATGAGTTGATTGAATTGTAAAGATGAGAGGTGATCAATTTTCACCTCAAGAATCTGGAATGTGTCTTGATATTTCAATATGGGAAATAGAATACGAGATGAAAGGTAAAAGTTTATTAAAGCCGTGAAAATGGATAAATAATATGATCAAATTTGAACATGTCTATTTCAGAGCCCACGATAAATTAATAGGTTTAGGCATTGAGCACCAGCCGCCTATTATATGATAAAAAATGATTAAGTGTAGTTCCTGGAAGAAAAATCAGACTGCAAGTATGGCTTCCTGAAATGCCTCAGATTCGACTTTGATCAAGTCCCTATTCACTGTGGGTTATCAGAAAATGCAGGGAATTCAACAGTCCATTTAGCCATAATATAAAAATGCAGAGGAGTAATGCATTATAGAAAATGCCTGGTGCAAACAACCGGGGTTCTTCAATAAATAAATTGTGTTGAAAGCAAAGGATAGAACACATAAAAGAAGGAAGACTTACATGACAAGTGACACAGGCACACCGACTCCCAAATACTAGCAGCATGCAAACAAAGGTCAAGATTTTCGGCAGCCTGACATTTCCAAGTGTCTGCAAAGCATAGCTTGATGTGGGTCTGTGTGACCTGTGGTTCCTTCCTGTTTTGGACTTTGTATAAGGAGACAGGCTAGAAAACTAAAATCTGTTAAATGACTGACAATTACCCTACACTTTTCATGGTGGTCTTGGAATAGACAAAGGATTTGGCATAGGATAGAGTGGAGGAAGCTTTCCAAAAAAAGAAGCCCTGGCTTGCACATCTACATGTTATTTGAAGACATCCACAGCCTAATGGAGTACATGGTAAAAGGTGAAGTACAAGTCAAAAGAAATATAACTATATTTCCTTCCATTTCCTTTCTTCTCTAAGTATCAGGAATGTAGAGAAAGTCTAGACTCAAGAGAAGCCAAATCATTCGAGATTTTTATATGCACTGAGTCACCCAGAGAGTCCCACGTGTTTACTTTTCCATCATCTTTGGGGACTGTGATGGTTAATCTTCATGGTCAACTTAGCTGGCTTAAGAGATGATCCCTGGGAGATTATAAAGCACATTTCTGCGTACGTTTTGGTGGGTCTTGGGTATATGACCTTGGGGACGATATCTCGTCTCCACGTTCTTTGTTTCAGGCTCTTCTCCTGGTGTCTGTTTCCCACTGCAATGAGCTGAGCATCCTTGCATGGCCATGCCTTTCCGCCATGATATTTCTGTCTTGAAGCTGGCTGACCATGGACTGAATCTCTGAAACTGTGAGCCAAAAAATTATCCTTTTTTATTGGCTTAAGAGATGATCCCTGGGAGATTATAAAGCACATTTATTTCTGCATATGTTCTGGTGGGTCTTGGGTATATGACCTTGGGGACGATATCTCGTCCCCACGTTCTTTGTTTCAGGCTCTTCTCCTGGTGTCTGTTTCCCACTGCCATGAGCTGAGCATCCTTGCTTGGCCATGCCTTTCCGCCATGATGTTTCTATCTTGAAGCTGGCTGACCATGGACTGAATCTCTGAAACTGTGAGCCAAAAAATTATCCTTTTTTAAGTTGTAAGTGTCAGGCATGTTTTTCCTCGGGATACAGATCTGATTGTTAATACAGAAACACCACAGCCGTGACCAGATCCCAACTCTTACCCACCTTGTCATTTTTCTGCTGGGACATATAAAACTGGTTCAGGCAGCTGAGCATGTCCAAAAGAGGAACCAGGCTACCTCTATGAAGGAAGTGAAGGCTGCAGACTTTTCATGTGAATTCAGAGAACCTTTACATGCCTGAAAGGAGCATCGTCCAAGGGGAGAAAGCGTCCCAGACAGACAACCTGTAAGAGTAGCATTTTGCCCACCAGAAAGTGACCTGCTGCAGAACAGCACAAACTCTTGTCAACTCCCAGGGATCCAAAAAGTTTAGTCTTAGAGCTACACTTTGTGGCAAATGCTCAGGGATAAGTATCAAGGATACCTTATACCAGATTCATAAAAATAAAATCTCTGGACAGGGCTACCATGTCAAGCATGGTAAAAATAGAACAGAAAACCTGGGATCAGTGGAATACAGGGAGCTAGCTGTAAAAGTGTCAAGGAAACTGCTCTGATCCCTGTAATGCAACATATTTGGCAAAATTGCAGTTTCTGGCAACTTTGGAAAGTAGAAACCATTTCCTAACAAATAGATTTACTGAGAAAAAGGTACATTTGTACAAAATGCTACCATGGTCATTTGACCCGTGAAAGTTGCCTGTGGTGTGACAGTATGATTAAATGTAGGAATTCAAGCAAGAACGGGTCAATTTGGAGACATGATTTAGAGAAAACAAATTCTGAGAACAGGGAAACACACAGTCTGTCTTTCACGGGAAAAAATAATTCACAAAATAATTTAAAATCTTGGCCAGGGTCCAATCTAGTAGGCTACCAGAAATATCCGCATTAGGGTAAAGAGCAAAGCAAGAGTACTACGGTCAAGCCCTATACGAAGACTTCTGACATAGTTAAAATATAGCCTCGTAGAGCTTCTCTGACGAATGTTAGGACATTGTTCACACAGCCTTACACATCCAGAGGAGCAGTGGCTGAGCATACAGAGCAGAGATGTGTCTAGAGAAGAAGTGTGAATGCTTTTCCGGGCCCAACACGGGGTGAAATTCATAGGAGACCCACTCAGAGTTGGAGACACTTGTATTGGCAAAAGTATTCGTTCCTAATGTACACACGGGCTTCTTGATTTCCCGGCTGTCGATGGGAAAAAGCTGGCTGAGGAATCTCTTCGGAGAGTGTATTTTCTTATCCAGTAGCCAGACAGAAGAGTAGATTTTCTTATTCTTATTGGAGACGAAACAAGCTTCTAGATGGCATCAAGGTCTTTGGACAGCAGTAGGCCGGAAAGCCAGTCCCAGGAGGTGGACGTAATCGGGAGTAGTTCCCACTCTTGGAGAAGGGCCTTCAATATACATAACCATTTGAGGAAAGAAACGCACACGCACAAGTTTCCAAGCTGTGTACTTTATGAATTCGAAAAGAAAGTTAACTTTTCTTTCATTTTCTGTTTTCCATGCTTTATGGATTTCTGCAAACACATACTGCTTCTTTGAAATACTAGTGATATCATCTGATGACATTAGCAATCATTTTCTGTGTTCCTCACTGCGTGTATGTTTTATGTATATGTAAATATATTTCATAGAACCTAAACGTGTTTGATATACGTGTACTTTCAGCACGCAGTGCATATGCACGTCCATATATGAAGATATATTTCCATAAATAAAGAAGCATGAAAATATAGCTCCACGCAGGAAGAAGTAACTTATTAATGGCAACAATGTATCCACTCACTACCTCCCGTCTTATCTGATATTTAATGACCCTTGAAAGTATTGACAGATCCCTGCAACCAAACCTACCCAACTGGTTTATTATTTAGAGGGTCTCAAAGGGGCATTAAAACCAAATTAGTCACCTCAGCACGGTGCCATCTCTCTTCAGGAATAAAAGACCCTTTCTTCTCGTGAAGCCGGGGAGAAGGGGCAAGATGGCGAACCGCGGATGGACGCGACTGACGAGCCGAGCCGACATCCTGACCCTTGCGCCAAGCAGGGCTGCAATTTCTTAGCTCTGCCTCATAACACAGCGAGGGCATGGGACCCTGTATCCTCACAGCCCCATTCACGGGAGAGAAGGGATGACTCGGGTCTCTTCGCAGTGTTGGCGTAAAACAATCGCCTCTACGTGAGGAGATTCAGCGATGTGCTGCTGCGCGCACTGCTGGGAGGACTGGTATGGATTTTACTTACTATTGTTTCTGGGCTCAATAAATTTGCTCTTGAAGCTAACTGGGCATCTACCGCTATCAAGCATGGTTCATTTTTTAAAAAATGAATTGTATTGGTACACCTTGCGTGTATAATATGATGACGTTCATCACTGGGAATTTGTCCCTTTTCATGATGTATCTTGGTTCTTATTTTTCCCCATTCCCCTGCCCTCCCTTCCACCCCTCCAACCCCTCCCTATTTAGAAGGGCTTTATTTCCAGTTTTTCCTTTTCTCATATTTATTCCTTTCTATTCTTTCCTTTCCCCTACCCCTCCCACTTCCCCTTTCCCTTTGGACCTTTTCTTCCGATTTCACATTATGTTTCATGAATTTTGATCCTGATTTACACTTTCAGTTTCTCACACCAGAAAACTTGTTCGGTATTCGCACGTGTGTGTCCTATTAATTTCACTTAAGAGTATGTCCTCAATATGCATCCACTTAGCTAGAAATGTCTCTGCTTTCTCATTCTTTATGGCTGGGTAGTCCTCCGTTCTATTAAAAAATACACATTTTCTTTATCCGGTCTCCAGTTGATGGGCACCTGGGCTGTTTCCAAGTTTTAGCTATTAAAAACTGAGCCATTGTGAATGTGGGGGCGCATCTATTGCTTTGGTATGGTTCTTTTAATTGTTTTGGAAAGATACCCAGCAGGGGAATCGCTGGGTCAAGTGGGACCTCTAGTTCTAGTCTTTTGAGGTATCTCCACTCTTGTATGGCATGCAGAGGGCACAGTACTGGCCAGTTGCCATCACACTGGTTCTCCAGACTTCTCTGCACACATGAGGAATAATATAGAAAATACCCATTGGGGCACTGACTGCTCTCTCCTTCTCTTAACCCCCCCTACCATTTCACCATCAGTTTCACCATCAGTTCCTTTTCCTCTCCACATACTGTTGTCATCTTGAATGTAATCAAGCTGTCTAGATCGCCGTCAGCTCCTCCGTGCCACCGAGGTGTGACAAGAGCTTCAGGCCGTGCCCTGTACATTGGATGTTTCCGTGGAAAGCACCCTTTTCTTCCCGTTCCTGGCCCCGGCCGAGTCTGTGTGGGCACGTGTGGGATCCTTGCAACTCTCCTCTCAGCACAGGATGGGTGAGGGTCTGGGGCTCACTGCCATGTCCCCGGGAAGGCTCATGATGGGAGCTCAAGATGACACCCCAGGGTGGCTTCCTTATCCTTCTACTCTTTGCCGCCATAGTCTGTTCTCCTCCCAGACAGAGATTCATTTTTATGACGCTGGCCTTTCTTCTTTGTAAGTCTCACATGTCTAACACAAAATCTTCCGTGTCGCCACGTCCTTCACTTCCTACCTCTTTCCAATGTAATATTTTGATATTAGGATCATAATCATTGTCCCTGGCAGAGTCGGTCCAGTTCCTCCGTGACCCTTGTCGAGCAGTGTCGTGATGCTGACAATGCCCTAGGGATCTGTGTCAGTTACTTTTCTCCTGTAGCTGAGACAAACTACCCACAACACCCACGGTTAGAGGGGAAGGGGTTTATTTGGATTACAGTTTGTGGAGGGTGCAGTCCATAATCAGCCAACTCCAAGGCAAGGACGACAGACAGGCCTGGCGGAGCAGAAACAACATGGCACACACAAGGCAGAAAAGCTAATGAGAGAGTTAACAGCTTCTCCCTGCCCCTTTTATCTTATCCAGACTACTTACAGCAGGGAGCACTCACACCCTTAATCCTAGACCTTGAACCCACCTTGGCATCGTGAATAAAGTCCAGCCTCACACCCTCTAGATCCAGCCTATGACCGCATGAGGCTCTGGGGGACACCTAGATCCAATCCATAACAAGATCTGAATGTCCCTATTGATCACTAATAACAATGGGTTGTGTCCTTCACGGAGGCGAGTCGTGGATGAGATCAGCTGTGCACTCATTTGTATGGGGTGTGGGTGTATCTCTTCATCTGTAATTTCCAGGATGTGAGAATTGAGCTGAGTGGTCCACACGGACAAATCCTTTCTCTTCTTACTCACACAGATCCCCAAGTCAAGCATTACTGGGAGTCACATAGACCAGCACCCCAAAATAGCTCATGGGTAGCACAAGGCGGTTCAAACGTGTGAAGTTGTGATCTGCCTGCTGCAAGAAGTATCACAGTCTAAAAAATAAATAAAAAGCAGAGACTCACTCTTTTTTTTTTAATAGTATGTGTTGTGGTGCATACTAAATGCATTCATCTTGGGGAACTGATCCACAGACACATCGCATCGGAATGCTTTTTGCCTCTCCTTCCCTCCCTGCCCTCACTTCTCCCTCATCCTCACATCTGCTCACCATTGCCACAAAGTCTACCTCTCCCTTTCCTACCATCTCTCTTTTATCTCACTCTTTAAATTATTTGTATCTGGCATTTCTCATATAAACATCAAAAGCCACATGATATTGAGCCCGTGTCTCGTTGATCTCACTGAGCACTATGGTCCCATCTGGCATCTGTTTCCCTACACGTGACACAAATTGTCATTTTGTATGGCTGAGTAGTACTCCATTGTGTATAAATAGAAGATTTTCTTTATCTACTCATCTCTTGGTGGATCTGTGGGCTGCTTCCAAGATGTAGCTATCATTGTTACTTTTCTAAGAACCTCCACCTTAGAATTGTTGGCATGAAATCCTGTACCCACTGCTATAGTGGATGGATAACATCAGCTAAGTGTGCCTTCGGAGTGTGAAGTACATCCATTTATTTTGCCAAATTATGTGCTAAAGAAAGTTTTCTGAACTATCAGGAACGTGGAGGGTGTTAAGTGAACTGTGTTGTTACTCGGCTGGTACACTCTAAGTACACCATGAAAGAAAATAAACTAAGTAACTCTTGACAAGGTAGATACAAATGCTGCATTTGGGGGGCATGGAGAGAAGGCATGAAAGATTGTTTGGAGAGAAATGCCGATGCTGAGGAAGCCCCAGAGTTGAGTGGTGAATTGCACCAAAGCATGGCTTCTGCCCAGAATTTCCCAGCCGGGGTTGAGGGGCAAGCAGGCCACACGGAGTGGCACTTATGACAAGAAGAAGTTCTGTGTGATCGTTCAGTCTTGTGTCCTGCCTCTCGTGTCTGAGACCTGCCTCAGGTACGTGACGCTTTCAGAAAAGTGTTAGCACGCGTCAGCCAGTCCTCAGCACATCACGAAGGCTTTGGGTGCTGACTCTGTGCTTCTGCGGTGGAGATTCCTATCCCATTGCTTGTGCAGGAGGCTGAGAAGCTTGCTTCACTGTTCTTGGAAAGGACGTTAGCTGCCTTTAAAATTGCTTCAGCCCGCTATTCTTGGCCCTGGAGCTCTGCAGAAAGGGCCACGGGTCAACAAGTTGTGATAACTTCTGATTTACATAGATGAAAGAGCATCGCCTTGGAAAAGCACATCTGGCTTCCCAGAATCCAGGAGAAAGCCTGCACCCTCCGGGTAGCCCGTGAGGGAACCCTGTCCAAGGAGCAAAATGGGGGCTGATTGTTGCTTTTCTACTGAAAAGTCGTATTCGGGACATACCACACACCAGCCGAGATTTCTAGACTGAGTGAGTGGTGCTGCTGGGGTCTGACCCAGCCACCCACACACGGGCCTGCGTGATTTCTACTCAGGGAAGATTTCAGTGAGAGAGAGATCTGCTGAAGGGAGAGGAGCAGCACAGCCCCATTTCCTCTGGCAGGAAAACTCCAGGGTGCTGCTGGTCAGGCAGCTTTGCCCCAGGCTCTTTGAACTCCCGAGCTGCTCCCATCCACCCCCTCGCCTCGCCGGGAACTCCACACACGCGATGCCACATGCTCCGAGCCTCGAAGGTTTAGTGGTTTTTGGCCAGTAATGATGATTTCCCCATCTCCAGCACGTGAACACATATTTAATGATTGTGCACAACAGTTCTGTCGCTTAAAATAATATCCGATGCTAGTTGAACTTTGATTGTTTAAAGCACTTTACAGCATAGTCGAACTGCCTCCAGTTTTTACTTAAACGATATGCTATACTCTGAACACTGGCTAGAAGGAACCAGAAGGCTGTGCTGTACACTTTATGTGTTTAAAATGAATGTGGCTGTCTCTAGACTCATGGAAGAAAGAAGGACTAGTGGGGAGATTTGTGTTTAAAGGCACCCTGATCAGTTGCATTGTGGTTTTCTCTCCTAGGAATGTAGCCCCTTCGGGAGCTGCCTTTCAACCTCACACCTTATAGATCATGAAGACTAGAGGGGCACACAGCCAGTAGTGCATAGCAAAGAAGCACTTGTTGAGCCTAGTTAACACCTAGAAATGCAGATAGTAAAATTGTTATCTCAGTGAGGTACCATTATAATTCATGGTAACGTATCATACTCTTGAAAGTTGCTACAGATAGATTTTAATTCTTCTCACCACAATGAAATGATGTTATGTGATATAATAATGCAAGGATTAATTAACTGGATCGAGTCATTCCATAATATAGAAACACTTTAAAGCAACGTGCTGTAGGCTATACGTGCATATAGTTTTTCACTTAAAAATAAGGGTTTTCTTAAAGGATAAAGCCTATAAAATTAAACCAGGCACCACATAGTAGAATGGATTGTATCACTGTAGTGAAAAGGAAAGATTTATCTTGGCTGTACTTATGACAGGAGATTAACCTCAAACATCACGGTGATTAGCAGATGCTATTCCCTCCACCAGCCACGTACCTCCCTACATGTCTAGGTAGGAAACTGATGTTTACTACTAGTCTGGTGAAGCCTAACAGGCCCCCTTCTAGAGAAAGTTACTTCCCTGTGTGCCTTTCTAGTCTTCATGATAAGTATGGAGTAAAGCGAATAGATAGAGACCGCTGGATGGATGGGTGGGTGGGTGGCTGGCTGGATAGATGGAATGATGAATGGATGGATATGAATGAGTAAATAGTAAATACATACATGATAGAATAGGTGCTAGGTAGATATGCATGAATAAACACATGATACATGGATACATACATAGAGATGAGAGATAGGGATGTGTGTATAGAGAGATAGATCGAACATGGATTAGTAGTATTGGATGCATGGATGGGTGGATGATGGGCTGGTTATGGAGATGATACATAGTTAGACAGGCAGACATGTATGAATGTAGAGTAAACCCTGACTGAGAAATATTTGAGTTGCAAACTTTCACAGATACAAATAAATCTAGTTTTGTGTAAATGGCATACGTAGCTCACCCTAACCCTAACCGTGTACCACCATGTTAAGGAAGCTTTGAACGTAAAAATAGCTTGTTTACAGTACTTTTGTGTGTATGCTTGGGTTTTTTATGGTTTATATATTTGTGTCAAAGGTGCGTAAGACTCATTTCGTCAGACTTATAAATGAATCTGACTTACTAACATTCTCCCTTTATGGAACTTGTTCATAAATTGAGGACTGGCTGTATAGGTGATAGATAGGTAGAAAATAAATGGATAGGTATTTATAAAGAATTTGGATACGTGGATAAATGAATAAGTACTTCAGATGCTAGGTAGATGGTAGATGAGAGAGATATGGGTAGACAGTAGAGATAGAGTAGGTCATGGAGATCAGTTCATACACGGATAGATGAGAGAATAGGTCATAGAGATCAATGGGTGGACAACTGGGTAGGTAAACAAAATAATGGACAGGGGGATATAAAAGCAGGTAACAAAAGAGACAGATAGATAGGTGACAGATCTGTCTTTTGAAATTGCACTGATAAGTTTGCAGGTCTGACTGTCTCCTTGATATTTATTTCTGTATCCCTGCTCTGCATCAGAGACCCCATAGTTTCTGGTGATCAGGTGAATGAGCTGTTTCCACAATTGTTCAGATCCTTACTGTACAGTTCGGTGCAGAAGAATCACGGACGCTGTGGGAGAGAATCGGCTGCTATCAACTGTATGCTACACACAGGCTCTGTGCATGAAGTATGTGCCTCGCAGACACCTGAAGAATGCACTGGTGGAGGTGAAACACAGGAAGAGCCTGGCTCTGACCACCTGGAATGAGTAGTTTAGTGGTCAAAGTCAGTGAAGATCTTACCACACAAAATTCAGTCATCTTTGGGAGAAAACAGCTTTTTAACAACTTACTAAAACTCGGCACGGATGATGTATTGTGATCCATTTCTATAATGTCAGATAACATCCCAGTGACAAACAGAGCCATTTTTCATCAAATGTATGAAATATATACATACGTATGAATCCTGTATATATACGTATACATCCTGTGTGTGTGTGTGTGTGTGTGTATTAATGTACACATATACAGGATGACCCAAAAGATGATTACTTTCATGATGCTTATATATCTAAAGAGCCAATCTCTCCCACTGTTTCTGTCTCTCCTCATCTCTCTCTCTGCCTGTCTCTGCTATCTTCTCTCTCTCTTCCCCGTTCCTCTGTCTCTGCTTTGTGTGCGTCTCTCTTCTGATGTCTCCTTGCTGTCTCTCATTTCCTTCTCCGTGAGTCCTTCCTCCCTTCATGTTCTCTCTTCCTCCTCTTCTACCCTGGCAATCAGAACAAAGAGAAAGGAGTGTGAGTAAGCACTTCTACCCCGTGGTGAAGGTGCCAGAATGCCGAATCCAAACTGTTCTTCTTTTGAAACTTGCTATGTATTTGTTAGGGCTTCCTATGTTTGTTTCAACCACTAAAATCCACTTGTTTTCCACAGCTGTTTGGATTTTCTGAAAAATAGGAAAACACCGATTTTCTTAATTTACATCCTGTGGGTCAGAGTGCTGGCTGCTGATTTATTCTCTTTTGCTAACTTGTCTAGCTACAATTTATCTCATGAGATATAACAAAATGGTTCTTAAGCAATCCATAAGAAGTTACCAGCCAGGCAAGATGGTGCACGCCTGTAATCCCAGCACTCGGGAGGCTGAGGCAGGAGGATCGGTGTGAGTTCGAGACCAACTTGGGCTGCATAGTGAGTTCCAGGTCACTTTCAACTACACAGTGAGACCCTGTCTCAAAAAACAAAACAAAACAAAACAAAAAGTTACAGTTACTCTTTTGACGCTATACAAGAAACCACAGTTATTTTAACAAAGAATGAAGTCTCTGCTAGTGTTCACAATTAGGGGTACAAAACATCATTTGTTTGCCTCTAGCCTCTTTGTGATGACAAACACAAAATTCTTACATTTCCAACACAGTCAAGATCACTGAAATAAATGAGAAATCATCTGCCCTTTCAATGAATCAACTTTCATAGATGGAAACTAAGTATCATATTATAGTTCTATCCCAATAAAATCTCATCAGTGTATTGGATCAACCTCTAAGGCCTCCCTTCTGTGTTTATTAGATCCCGAAAGATAAAATCTTTTATTCTCCAAGGAAAACACAAAGTATAAAACAAACAAAAACACTGATCTGTATAGCCTCACAAAGGAGCACTTAAAGTTAAGTTTTCTAGACAAAACTCACCTCTTATTTGAAAATTTCCCATGACAACCAAATTACACAGGCTTTCAGCTTTGTCTGCATAGGTCCAGGAATAGGCCCTTCAAAGTCTCATGATATTATACCAAAGTCAATAAAGAAAGCTGCATTCTAACACAAGTAATTTGCATTTGAAAAAGAATGTCTTGCTTTATGACTTTAAGATATGAATACTTTAGAAAATAAATTACATAAGCTTCCTATAAGTCCATGTAAATTATTTTATTTAAAATTATTAAAGCTGTAAGAGGATCAGTGTTTATCCAACACCGGTAGTGAAGTTTTTTGAGTCTTAAAACTGTCCCAGGTCCAGCGGGACATGGTGGCACACACCTGTCATCACAGCATTTGGGAGGCTGAGGCAGGAGGATCGCTGTGAGTTCGAGACCAGCCTGGGCTACATAGTGAGTTCCAGGTCCCCCTCAGCTACATAGTGAGATCCTGTCTCAACCCCGCCCCATCAAAAAAATGTCCAACACCACCCAGATTCAGGTAATTAAAGGATGGATCATATGCAAAATAAATCCTTTGTAGAGACACGGGATGAAAATCTCAGTGGGAATACAGAAATTCAGAAAAGCCTAAATCCTTGAAGATGAAGTCCACATGTCCCTCAGTTAGAAACATAATGAGGCTCCCATTTAAAGTTTTCTGTAAAAGCATTCAATTAAGGATTGCCACAGAGGAAAGGCCTAGAAGCCCTTTAGAACATTTTATTAGTAGATGTTTGCAATACATGAAGTTGACATTCATCACAGGGAGTATATAACATGTATGTAGCATACGGATCGCTTTTTATTCTGTCCCTTTCCTGCACACATCTGCCCTTTTCTCTCGACCCCTTTTCCTCATGATGATTATTATTGTTGTTAGGAATTTTAAGAGGTATGTACTTGATGTGTGTTCTTATCTGAAAAACCTAAGCATGGATTGAATCTTTGTAGTCATCTTTCATTATACACACCTGCCACCACTGTAATGTACACTTCTGGCCACAGACTAACAAACACACACAATATCCTCAGTGAGAAAAGTCTGTGGAAGGCCAGGGATTTAGCTCAGTGGTTCCACCGACTGCCTCACAAACTCAAGGTCTGGAGTTCGATCCCTGGTATGAAAAAAAAAGAGAAGTCTGTGGAAACAATGAACAAATAATCAAATTCTAACAGTAGCCACCTGAACGTAGATCAAATGAAGAAGACTCAATAAACAGCCGAGGAACTACAGATGTAGCTCAGTGGCAGAACGCTTGCCTACCTGAGCAAAAAACTCAGGGCCCTACCTAATCCCAACCATGCAAAAATAAAAGAAATAAAAATAACGTACTGAAAATATTCGCCACTGTCGTCTGACACCTTGCAAGTGGAAGTCTTTAGGGGAGGACTCGGGCTGTCATAACTAAGCCAGTGTCCCTCTGTAAGCAAGCAGAGGTAAGAGTTTAGAGGTCAGAGTATCTGCTTTAATTTGTCTTTATTCGATGCTACTAAAATATGCCTATTTGGTTTTCAAGTATAACCGAGAATATTTAAAAATCATACCATGCCCTTCACACTGTTTATGTAAAAATTATGTAAGTTACCCTGTTATAAATTCATTTCTGGGTCTCTTGTGTTATTTCTTGTTATTTTAGTCTTCAGACAAGATGAAATGCAATCATTCAAAAAGAAATTTACATCTAGGTCACGACACACACTCAGAATACTGAAATTACTTTTCAGAATGCCAGAAATACTTCTGTTTGGCCTCTCTTGAAAAACACGTCCACATAATCCTTTTATGTGGGTGCACAGGTAGAGTGAAGGTATTAGGGTAATTTTAAAATGATTCTTTCAAACCTCCTCGTGTGAGAAGGGTGAAGAATGGGCGCCACGTGATCCTACGAGTCTGTGAAAAGAGGGAACTTAACTCTCCTCTGAGATCAAAAGGAGCAGAGTTAGTTCATCGGGGTCCAATGTTGAGGATTTCCTTAAAGTGAGTCCTTGGAAGCAACGTCTGGGACAGTTTTTAGATGCGTGCAATCATATTAGGTGTCTTTTAGGTGTGTATAGAAGACAGTGTTGTAACAGATGGGTAGGATATAAAAAGGTACTCAGGAGGGAACAACGCTGCTTACAGATCAGTTAAAGCTATCAGAGGGGGATGTCCCTGCTTGGCTAAATGCCGGTGTACAGGCTCTAGCCCGCTGCTCTTTAAAAGTCTTTGAAAAGCTGCTGACTCCAAAATTCCCTGGTCCTCATGCAATCAATTACAAGGCAACGTAAGGGAATTCATGAAAGGCACACGCAGCGTGATTAACTGTGTCCGTCTGAGAAGCAGATCTATAAATTTGTATGCATACAGACCTCGCTCGGTGGCATTAACAAAGAATTTTCATGGTTATGGTAAGTCATCTTTAAGGAATTAAAAGTTTAGTTTCCTTTGACCTTCACAATTTAAGAGCAGGCACAGAAAGAAATGACACACGGTTTTTGGTGCCCCCACAGCTGAAATCTGTACACAAGATTATTCAAAAGTTGCTTTGACCTTTAAACATTAATATGTAATTTATTGATTTAATTCATCATGGTACAAATTGAAAATACTGATTTGCAGTAAGCAGCATTACAACTGACCCTTTAATTCAGGGTAAGCCCAAGGGAGCATTACAAAAGAACATGTCCATTATGATCCCATTTATATAAAGGTTTAAACCAGATGAATGTTAGGTATTGTTGACTAACAAACATTATTTAATTGACTAACAGAGATTCAGCCCATCCAAAAGCAAGGACATGATTGCTATGTAAGTTAGGCAAGATATCATGAGGAGAGAGCAACTCTGTGTGTGTGTGTGTGTGTGTGTGTGTGTGTGTATGTGTGTGTGTGTGTGTGTATGTAGTATTTATTCAACCTACAGAAATGATCAGAGAGACTTCAAACATTCAATAATTGCTAAATGATTACATGTATTAATACAGCCATAATTGAAAATATCCTTTAAGAGTGTTTGTAATATTGGCTAGCTTTCTATTTAAAACTATTATTTATCTCCTGAAATGAAAGTATATAGTTAAGGCAAATCAGTATTTGAGGTCTCCAGCCGTAATAATGTGAATACTAACATTGAAAGCCAAAGTAACTTTTAACTAGTCTGTGTGTAAAAGTCAACCACTACGGTGCCAATAACTCACCTATCTTCTCCTTTCTATGCCTGATCTTAAGTTGCAAGGAACAGATAAAGTTGCAACTAAATGAATTAAGGTGATCTTGCAATAGCCAAGGAAATTCACTGTTAACATGAAATGGACATTTCTGTTTAAAAATGTATTTAGAAATGTCCATGTTTATAAGAATTTATAATATTTAGGGGTACATGTTTCTGAAGCCCAGAATGAATTTTGTAATCGCAGGTTCAAATGGGGCGTTCAGAGATTTTTTATGCACTCCGTATTTCTGCTGAGTTGTTACTGTACTAGTAACAGAAATGGAAGAGTCGAAGAGGATTTGAACTGTGACTTATAAAGTTGGCTATTAGAGACCATTTCAAATGCAGTGTTTTTCCAGAAAAGGAAACATTAAAACCGTTGCTGAGTTCCCAAGGAGGGGGTGACTACGTTTCCTGGGGGGTGTGCAGCCCCCCGTTGCTACGGAGGGAGCCAGGGCACTCCTGGGGGCTCCTTGCCCCATTCCACTTGGCGTCCTTGGTGGGCAGTGCGCAGGTGCAGTACCAAAACCCGCTGCACGACTTGCACGGTGTGTCCCGCCCCTGGAGGAAACCAAGAGGACTGACCACCCTAAGAAGGAGAGCTGGGAGACGAGAGAACGTAGGGCCTGGAATCTGAATGATGTGGGTTGCTCTTCAGACTCAACTTCATCCTGACTGCGGTGTCAGGGATGTACACAAGTCTCATACTCTTTGACTGTGAGACAGCTTTCAACGTTTTAGTTCGCGTTTGCAGGACATCGTGATTACACTCACTGCAGGAGACCGATACATGTACTCAATGCACTTCAAGTCTCTTCCCCCACCCTCTTTCTCTTGCCATGTGTTTTTCTAGCATCAGGTTCATTTATTTATCTTCGAAGACCTTATAAAGTTCATCATCACATACACAGATTGGAAACCAGACTAATAGGCCAAAGAATATAGGAAACATGTAAGACCACAGTGCTAAGTCAAGGTCCACTTTTAGATACATTGTGCACACTGCATTCCAGTCCCCTTTTCCTCTTTGTTTCTACTATCTGTTTTTTGTTTCAATCAATGTATACAAATATATTTTGTGTTTTTCATATAAGAGAAACCATGCAACATTTAAGTTTGTGTGTCTGAGTTACTTCACTGGACATCTTAACATTATGGTCTCAAGGTACATCCATTGTCCTACAGGTGACTCAGATTTGTCCTTCTTTATGGTGGATTAGCGCATAAATACCACCTAGTTTTATCCATACATCTGTTGATGGACATATCGGCTGTTTTCAAGATTTATCTATTATGAATTGGGCTGCTGTAAAGACGGTTATGCATACATCACTAGGATATCATTTCTTTTACTTTTGGGGAGAGACCCAGAAATGGAATAGCTGGGTCAAATGGAATTTCTACTTCTCCTTTGTGGGGAATCTCCATGCTGAGTAATGGGGTAATTGAGCATAATCTCCATCCTCCACAATCCCTGGAGTTTTAGCAAGTTGTTTAACCTTATGTCAGTTTCCTTATCATTAAAATGCTTAGGACACACCTATCTAACGGAATGCTATTGGTACAACCGAGAGATAAATTAGTCTATTCAGTGGGAAAATATAGCAGGTGCTCAATTAATGGTGGTTACTAATTATTTTTTTTTAGACGTTCTGCTCTCCCAAGGTGTTACGATGTTTCTGTCAGCCACCACCCACCTAATTCAAGTACGTATCCTCCTAAAATGTTTGGCTTGCTTAGTGGGTTTAAAATAATAGCTGAGTTCCTTCTGATTCGGGGTCCCCTAATTTCCGGTGATTTTACTTTTCTTTTTCAAAGGGTCAGTGCTATAGTTTCAGAGTTCAAATACACCTCCCCCTCTTTTGTATTCACATTTACGTGCCACTGCAAGATGCATTACCAAGTAAGGTGTCTGGGACGTAATGAAGATGGGATGAGGCTGAGAGGGTGGGGCCTCATCATAGGACCAGGGGCTTCCTATGACAGAGAGATCGAAGCAAGCACATTGACCTGCTCTTTCTCAACGTCTGAGCCCACGTGCCGCCTGGGACTCTGCAGAGAATCCCTACAAGCAACAAGCACATCGGCAGACGCAAGCCCTCAACACTGGACTTTCCAGTCTTCAGAAGTGCATGGAATATTGAGGTATTTAGTTTTTGCAAAAAAAAAAAAAAAAAAAAAAAAAACTAAGCAAACCGATTAATGCACAACAGAAAATGCCTATCCCAGTAATTGGCTGGAATGGCACATAATACCTGTAAGCACAATTCTCAGGCTTCAGTGTCTGCTAGACAGTGTCTGTCTAGCAGACTTCGGTCTGCTAGAATCCATGACTGACCGCTCATTTGCCCTTATACAAAGTAAGGAAACATGTTACATTGGCTCCTGGTTTGAATCCAGAAGAAAACGAGGGCATTCAAAATCCTACCGAATCTGAAGACAAATGTGGGGATTTTCGCCTCGCGTTCGAAGCACACGTTGGAGATGCTGTCCCACGATGGCTGACACTGTTTCTCTGTGGAGTATTGAGGCCAACTCTGCACCCTGACCTCTCCAGCCTCATAGCCTGATTCACGAACTAGCTGTTTTCTGCAGCCGTGAGAGCAGTGGGTAATTGTTAGTGTGCCACTGGCTGAATGTGTGTTACGTTAACTCCTGCTACTTGATTGAACAGAATATTTAATTCAGGGTGAGACATGATGGTGAAATATAGAGAAACCTAACAATCTACCAATCCCCTCAGCCCTCGCTACTTGTAGAGTCCATGAGCGATTCATGGTTCCTTGTGTCGTCGCGGTTATTTGAGCTTCCCGAACAACTAAAGAATGGCTTTGTCATAATTGTCTGTGAGTCACACAATGATTTATGTAGACATTGTGCAGTGGCGAGCGTGGTGGTAATTTGTTTTCTGTTTGTGTTGTTGTTATTAGCCTCGATCTAGTTTCTTGTGGGAATGGTGGGCAAAATACACACTAAGTTGGAAATATATCTATAGTGCCTTAAGGCAGCTGGAGGGAGCTGAGTGTAATTTGTAAGCCTCCTTCCATGGAGAGAGTTTTATTGTTTTGTTTTTATGGTGCTGGAGATGGAAGCCAGACTCTCTCACTTCCTAGGCAAGGGCTCTACCACTGAGCTACATCCTCAGCTCAAATTTTACTGTGTTTGCTACGATCTTCATGCTTATAGTAAAGAATTTTACTATAATTCCTCTACCCGTCTCTCTTCATAGATTCATTTTCTTGTAAAAAATATACAGACTTCAGTACTTTGTAATAAGTTAAGTTAGAAAACATAAGTCAGCAGTCACTAAATGCAAATGGCACCTTGGTTTGTGAGGGCTTTCGTTTACAAATAATTTGATTTCCCTTGTATTCAAAAGTCCATAAAGATTTGTGTTTTTCATTTGAAATAAGAAAAATAAAATTTTGTTCCATAATATGCATGAAAACAGTCATTTTTTTTTTTCCTTTTTGGCAATGCTGTTTGGGTGGATACGTGTTACAGTCATCTCTTAAAGAATTAAATGCAGAGAAGAAATCAAATGAGGATTAAGAAAATGCCAGAGAAATCTCAAGTGAAAATGTACAAAGTGAATATTATGAATAGTGGCTCTAAACCTTAAGATTCGTGCACTTCTTTGGACAGAGCATAATTGTGGGGCTCAGACAAGTCAGATTGGATGAGATTACTTTGTGTGGTGGATTTCAGAAGGAACAGCCCACAAGCTCCTTGGACAGCGCTGTGGGAGCAGACAAATTCCCATTAAATCCGTCATTTGCGTGAAAACATGGAAGGGCGAGCTGCCAAAAACAAACAAACAAACAAGTAAATAAGTGCCCGTGTTCGTTCTTTTTGGTGCGAAGGAGAGAGTAGAGAAAATAGGAAAATAATCCAGAAAGACTCCTCCGACCTTTCCAGATATTATAGAATGCCCACTATCAAATTGCCCATGTAAGATGAAAACTAAGCACGAATCAGAGGATTGTTTTGAAATATAAATAACACGAAATGATGAAAAGGTGGAAAGTCACCCAATTAAATAAATAACCCACATTTAAACTTCTACAAGAGACAGCACGGTCAAGCCGTTCTAGCACAGAGAAAACAGTTCCAATCACTAAAAAGCAATTAGGTCTTTGAAGAAGATGAACAAAAATTTAAAATCAATTACTAGACTGAGTCATATTTTTACAGAGCTCCATAATTGAAAACTGTCCTCACTTTTCTGTGATATTTGTTCCGTTGTATTAATTCAAGAAAGGGGGACCTCTTGATTTGAAGAATGAGTTTTAAAAGGGACCGAAACAGTATCAAGGGTCTTTTAAATGAACAAACTATTTTAAAACCATTGGAATACAATGAAAATTTAACAAGAATAATTAGTAAGCCTAATTGTAATTAGTATGCCGTACTGTCTTCTTAAAGAGCTACCATCTTACCATTTGTCAGTAGGCTCAAAGATGCCCATCATGACGATGAATCAATTGTAAGGGTAAATTGTAGAGTAAGATTGAGTAATAGTTGTAATCATGTTTATAGTGGCGGGTTCAAGCCAAGATAAAAACACAAGAGACAATCTTCGCCGCAATGGGGAACCCTTTAGAGCTTTCCACGCTAACAGCCCTGCAGCGTGCATGCCGGAGGCTCCCAACCAAGGATAAATAGTGTTAGAAGTACAGTGAAATGGAGTCTGGTGTTCTGGTATTCACAGGACTGCGGTGTACAGCACACATGTATGGTAGCAATCGCTTAGTTGCCCGAGGTCCTGTTCTGTAGCCTTGTTCTACATCAGAGTCAAATAAAGAGAACTTCTTGGAAAAGGGGATTGGAGGGAAGACTGGAAGCTCCGACTCACGGCAGGAATAGGTGGGGGACTGGGGAGGTGAAAATGGCTTCTCCGTCCTCTATGGCTCCTTCCATTGATTTAATCGTGAATCCAGAGACAAAAGTACTACTTTGGGTCATGCTACGAACTATATCCTCTGCTTCTGTGTTTTCCTCTTTTCATTTCTATGAGACTAGCAAGATGCAGTTAAATTACAAGGCAGAAATATACAGTTCCTTTCTAATGTATTTTACGAACTTCTTTTAGATACTGCAGTTCAAAACCACAAGACACAGAGCATATTCTAAATGCGCGTGTTTCCCTGGGAAATGACCCAGGGTCATGGTCTGCAAATGTCTCCGGCACCTCCTTTTAAGTGAATAAAAGGTGACTCTACAACTGCAGAAGGGCTGGGAAGGGCTTGCAGCTGAGGATGCTGCCTGGTTCCTCTTTCTCATAAAATGGCTGGTATGCAGTTTGGAGTTCTGATGATAGGAAATTCTGCTAGTATTAAGAGACCATCTTCTTGCTTTGTAATGGGCCAGGTATGTATGAGTGCTCAAAGCCCAAAACAGCTTCATAAAATGTTCTACAGTGAATACCAGAGGACTTTGTTCTCTCAGCTGCGTTCAGTCGGTCGGACCATGCACAGCGACAGTGAAAAAAGTGGACAAACAGAAAAAGCAGCCAACTGAATATTTACCACCACACAGAGAAATTGTTGACAAGGACAACGCATAACCACGAGCCTGTCTTTACAGAGACACTCCTCACATTCAGCCACACATCAGTTCACTGGCATATTTTGTTGGTTTCATACTACTGCTACCCAGGAGCTTGCTGGAAAAAAGCACAAACACCATTCCATTCTGGAGCTGGGAAGTCTGAAAGTGCAGCAGGGCTGTGTGTCTTCTGTAGGCTCACATGGAGCTCTTTTCCTGCCTCTTCCAGCTTCTAGGGGACTCCTCCGTGGCCCTGCTCCTGGCCTCTTCCTCCATGTTGAAGGCCCAAATTCCAAATTCCCCTCCTGCCAGAGGACCCCGGTCACTGCACCAGGTCCATCCCCAGACACCCCACCCATGTCAAGACCTTTCATTCTGCTGGCCATGGAAGATCACGAATCCAGTTTTCTGTGATAAAAACATGGATATATCGCGTGTAGGAGGGTCATCTGTCTGTCCCATTCTGTCATACGCCCTTGTTTAGCTCTCAACCATTTGACAAGTATTGTTGCTTTCACTGACTCATTTTTGAACTAAATGTATTTTTGCACTGGAAGTTTCTCTTGGATTTCACCTCAGCAAGATGAGAATTTTAGCACCTCTACTTTTTCCTGCAAGTCATGTTTCGTGCCCTATCTCTTAGTGCATACTGCATATTATGTTATATATGCACATTGTTTATATCACAGTATAAAATATTACATAGTGTGATTATACATAATGTATATGTAGACTGTGCATATTATACTATATTACATATTGTATTATGCATATATTCTAATGTAGCACATTATTAGGATTAGAATAGCATCATCACATATATAAAATGTGTATCTATCTATCTATATAAAATGTGTCCACATAGAATGTGTCTATGTATGTATATGAATGTGTACACTGGCACACTGGTGTCAGTTTCTGTAGGTTTATGACATGTAGATTTTGTTCCAGATCTGCAGTAACATCTTTTCTACAACTTGTTTGTAAGGTGTAAAATATGAGAAAATGAAAGATTAATCAGGTTACAACAAGCCTTAGCTGAGACTTTATCTCGATGAACCCCTTCCACCATAATTATGTTCATGCATCCTGGAAATTGTATTTTTTTGTGATGTGAGAAGCTCCACTAAGATGTTTACTTGAGGAGTATGGTGACACACGCCTGTAATGCTGGCGACTGGGAAGGCTGAGGCAGAAGGATCACAGGATGGAGGCCAGCCTGGGTAACACCTGGCAAGACTTGTCTCAAAAAACTAATAATTTTTAAAAGCTAAGGATGTGGCTCAGTGCCTAGCACGCACAAAGCACCAGGATAGAGCTCGTGCCTAACGTGAACAAGGCCCTGGGTTCCACTCAGCACTGGAAAAGAACTTACATCCTGTAAAGTTTCAGGGTTGTTTTTTTTTCTTTTTTCTTATGATTTGGAAAGAAATCACAGCATTTCCACGGCACCTTGAAAGGACTTCGTAAGTCTTTCCCTCCACCTTTGTCTTCAAGAGTTCCAACTATTCTCTCTTCCATCAGAGTTAGTGTTTCTGTTTTAATATTTAGATCTCTGATCCATTTCGATTTTGGTTTAGTGAATGGTGAGGGAAATGGGTCTAGTTTTAGTCTTTGACATGTGGAAAGCCAGTTTTTCCAAGCACCATTTGTTACAGGAGCTGTCTTTTTCCCAGTGAAGGTATCTGGCCCCTCTATCAATAATAATAATAAGGTGGATGAGTGTGTTTGGAGTTGTTTCTGCATCTTCTAACCTGTTCCACTGATCCTCGGGTCTGTTTTTCGTTTTTGTTTTTGGCCAGTACCATGCTATTTTTATCACAGTAGTGCTGCAGCATAATTTCAAGTCAGGAATTGTGATGTTCCCTGCCTTGCCTTTGTTGCCCAGAATGCCTTTTGCTATTCTAGGTCTCTTCTGGTTCCAAATGAATTCGAGGAATATTTTCTCTGGTTCTGTGATATATGCTATTGGTATTTTGAATCTGTATAACAATTTGGGGAGTATGGCTTTTTTTTTTTTTTTTTTTTTTGTTCGGTGTAAGGTTTTAGTTCCCAAATTTAGGTCCCTCTGCTTGTGAGGCAGGCACTGCAACCACACAGCTAAATCCCCAGCCATATGGCCTTTTTCACTATGTTGGTTCTTCCTATCCACAAGCAATGGCTATGTTTCCATTGTATCCTCTTCGATCTGCTTTTTAGAGTACGGTAGTTTTCCATGTTAAGAACTTTTACTTCCTCTGCTAGACTGATTCCTAAGTATTTCTTTTTTTCTCTTTGGTATCAGGGATCGAACTCGGGTCCTTGCATTTGCGAGGCAGGCCACCGAACCGCTGAGCTAAATCCCCAGCTAGTATTTCATTTTTTAATGCCATTGTGAATGGCATGGTTTCCCTAATTTCTCTCTCGGTAGCTTTGTTGTTTGTGTAGAAGAAGGCTATTGATTTTTGAGTGTTGACTTTGTATCCAGTTCTGCGACTGAATTTGGTCATTAAATCTAGAAGAGCTTTGGAGGAATTTTGGGGCCTTCTATGTAAAGTATCACAGAAGGGGAAGGAAAAAAAATGAGAAAATAGATGAAATGGAAACAAAGCTTTTGTAAATAAAGAGGAGAAGAATGTTGAAGGGAGAAGAGGGAAATGGGAGAAAATAAGAGTGAAGATATATCGTGCCTATGTACAAATTCCATATAATGAATGCGGATTAGTATGTCTACATTGTACTAATGCACTTAAGTCTTAAAAAGTACTGTGGATTGCAAGTTGTGGGTAGCAACAGGTCTGGTATTCATACTGCTAGGGCTACGTGAAATCTTTGCTTCTGAATACACTGACTGCCTTCCTTCGGGCCCTGGGTGCCTACAGGGTGTATCCAAAATCTCCTACCTTTTTGCTGCCTGGTACTCACCTGATGGGAAGTGTGTGTCATATGGGTAATGTACAGCTGTTCTTCTCTCACGCAGTCCTTACCAGAAATGGGCCTTTTCCCCGGGATATCGGGTTGCCCTGGCTCCTGTAGTAAGAACAGCGCATGCTTTCACTGCGTTATGTCTTCTTCTTCTTCATTATACTAATGTTATGCAATCCATTCTGTTCTTTTGTATGTGCCCTTTTCTTTTTTTAACTTAAAATTCAGAGAAATGTTAGTCTTAATTTGGACTTCCAGGAGGACTTTGCAGTTGCTGCTTTTTAAATCTATTTTAACTCTGACACTAGGG
Organism: Fukomys damarensis; assembly: GCF_012274545.1. Taxonomy (NCBI): domain Eukaryota; kingdom Metazoa; phylum Chordata; class Mammalia; order Rodentia; family Bathyergidae; genus Fukomys; species Fukomys damarensis. The sequence goes on from NW_022900951.1 coordinate 4,707,726, forward strand.
GTTAAACCCAGTGATTTCTCTTTTAAACAGACTTCTGAGTTACTTTAATCAGTGCTAAAAACTCTTACAATTCTGTTCTTTATTATATTTATTTACTTTCCTTCTTGAACTATGTCATCAGGGTATAGTGTCAGAAAGAATACAGGTAAAGTATAAATATTACAAAGGGTAAATATTATCAAAAGTAAATGGTAAGCTGATTAATAGTTTGAGTTCATGTCATTTTTTTAAAGATCTTGAAGACATTACTTTTTATTTTTTACATCCACAGTCACACTGGAAACATCTAAAACAAGCCTAATATCACTTACCTATAAATAACTGAAAAAGATTATTCACCCCTAACACTTCTGAGGTTAATTTTACTTGGTTCTCTGAAAGTTTGCAAAGATATGAAATCTTTTCCATTAAATAATGCGCTTCTAATTTTCCATTTTAATTGACGTTTTAGGAGGAGTCTAATTCAAGCCTACAGAAGGATGTGACATCTCTTTTTGAAGCAAAACCCGAGAAAGTTCTTTCCAGGGTTTTTCCAAGTTACACTTTGGAGTTGGCATGCGCTCTGCTTTTATCAAATTTATTTTAAATTTGACCCCTACTGTTTTCCTAAATTAGATTGGAAATTGAAGAGCAAAGCAATGCCTGTGGCAGTCAGCAACATAAACTGGGATGTTTGAGGACAACAGCAGGGTGAACACCAGTGGTCACTTTAACCTAGGGCTCATTAAATCATCCTGGTGATAGAAATGGCTTGAGTGTGTGTAATAATGATGAAGACTTGATTCGTAAAATATATGCAGCGTAAAAATAAGATAATTTACGCTTCATATAACCCCACCGACAAGAAGTATCCATATTTACTGGTTGGCTTTTTTTTTTTCTTAATTTGAGAGTCTTGGCTTTTGAAATAAGGTACTATCAACTTCTTTTTTTTATTTCTCCATTTCCCTTCTTCTGGCTTTTCCCCCATTTTTAAAAAACTCTTATTTGTGCATTTTATAGTCCATAATGATGACATACATCACGGGGAGTAGATACATAACATGTCTTAATTCCTCTTCTTTCCTCTTCCCCTCTTCCCCCTCTCCCTCATCTGCATCTCTTGGCCTCCTTCTCATTTGTAAATGATTTATGTTTGAGTCCAGTCTGCACTTACAGCCCTTTTTCCTTGTCAAAATCAATGAATAGACGAATCCCAGTCCTAATAGTGAGAACGCAGATGATTTGTATAACTGGTGTCTTGGAGGTTAGTATCTTTTCTTTCTTTGCACATTTCAAATGCGTCCTGAGGATATTCTGATGTCATTCTTCTTTACTGCTTGCACAACTTCATCATACCAATTCGTCCTTTTGGGGAATCTCTGTAATACGTGATTCAAAGCCAAGTGCTTTAGGGAACACGATGATGAGTATCATAAAGATGTGATTTTATTAAGGAGCTGGTAGGGACACCAGATGTGTATACACAGCTCAGCCATGAGTCATAGGCTTCCACAGGCCATAAAACCATGCCACGGAGATTAGAAATAGGAAAAAGTCACTCTTGCTGTGCAGGAAGATCCCACCTAAAATCTAACCTAAATGGTAAAGACTGAGAGACGGCTTGCCATACATGCTACAGACACACCTGTAGAGAGGCACAGGTGAGAATATGCTACAAAGAGAGCAAATACACCAGATTTATGAGAAAAACAGTGTGTGGTATCAAGAGAAGTGAAACCATGCTAGACAGGTGGATTGGAGCCAGGTCTTATGGAACTCGGACTCCAACAGGAGAGGTTTGAGTAGAGAACGATAATTCATTAGCAGCATTTGAATACATACGTTTTCTTTTTAATTTACACATGATCATATACATTAATGAGCTCTCACAGGATGATTTGCTATGATAATTCACTTGATAGGTGGTGAGTTTTACAGTGGTGTGTAAGCAAGCGCAAAAAGTATATGGAAGAGGGCTCAAAGAGGAGAGGCCAAGAGGACTTAGAAGACGGTCGTGAAACTTCAGATGAAGAGTCTAGGCTGAGAATCAGAAGAGGATGCTTCTGAGAATAGGGGGTGGATTACTCACGACGGTGACTGACAGATCCTCATTCAAGTTCACACAACGAACTCAGATGATCTCCCAAGTAGCAGGCCTTCGGATTTAATGTTAGGCATCAGTACTAAGTTTCCTCTTTCTCTGTAGCAAAACCACAGAGTTGGAGACTGGAAAGCACATCTGTGTATGAGCTCCGGATCTTGCAGGTCAGAAATCCAGCAAGACAATCTTGGGCTCTCCGCTTGGGGCATTCTGTGGTCAAAGGCAAGAAGATGGGCAGCCTGCACACTTACCTGGGACTCCGGAAATGAATCTGTCTTTGAGCACATTCCTGGACTATTTCACCTCCTTGCGGTTGTAGAAGGGAAGCCCTTGCTCTACCCCTGGATGTTGGCCTGGGGTCACTCATTCTTAGTTGGTAGCTTTTTGTCCCAGTGTCTCTCTGTTTTCACAGCCAGATACGATGTTTTTTCTTCATCAAACACCCCAGGTATGCGGGACTTCCTCTTCTGTTAAGAGCTGCAGAAAAGAAACTGTTTTTAAGTGAATCATTGAACAAAATCAGAAATCTCCTCTTTAATTAACTGGACTTGATTAGTGAACTTATTTATGCCTGAAAAATACCCGTTAGCTTGTGACATAGTGGAAGGAGGTGAAATCATAGTCACGGTTCTGGAGATCAGGGAACTGTGAGGTCAAGACACTCTAGAATTCTGTGCCTCTCCTATAGCAATACTTTCAGGAGCAAGCCAGTGTTTCCGACTCTCTGTCCTTTTTACTGTCCGCGAAGTGGGCTGCCATTTGCATTTTGAGTCAAAGCAAAGGGAATGTGCAGGTGAGGAGAAGCAGGCTGTCGTGAAGCAAGCCGAGAGACTGGAAATAGTTGTGTCTTTGAGAAGTGTGGGCTAAGCACATAGGTTGAGAGGCAGCACAGCCTGCAGCTAGTCGGGGGCTGGGAAGATTTGCGAATGGGAAGACATCTGTCACCACCACTCGGCTCTCGCCAGTCGACAGAAACTTTAGACCGCATCGGCAAGGAGCGTAGAGTCACTTGGTGGCAGCGATGCGGTGATAACGTTAGAGAATTAATTGTAAGTAGAAGATTTCACCACTGGCTCCACGTGCCACCTGAGAATGGCACTATGTGTTTTGCTATGTGCCCTGAGAGCCAAAGGACAGTCATCGGAAGCACGTAAAAGCAGAACGTGTGCGATTGTGGCTGGATATTTTGTATCGTAATCTGCTATCTCTTAGAGATCAGTTAACATCCACAGACTCTACCGCCGCCTGCGTGTGCCTGTGTTAATTGGGCCGTGCATTCCTTGCATCTCATGGAATCTTCACTTTGTCACTTGTACTTGCCTGCTGCCCACATTAAGGAAAAATGCTGAACTGAAGTCTATGATGGGGAATCAACGTGGCTTTATAGTTAGAAAAACAAAGTGACTGGAAAGTCAAAGATGGAACTGGTATTGAATGGAAGAAAAGAATTTCTAATAGGATATGGCCTCTGGGACTTATGTCCAGTTTGTTACTTTAAAAATTAGCCCCAGGGATTTAGAACGGTAGTGCCACCACCTGCCTTGCAAGCACAAGGTCCCGAGTTCGATCCCCGGTACCCACCCCCCCTATAATTTAGCATGGTGTTGCAGTGCTGAGCCATGTTATTAAAGCCAGTGCTGTGGACAGATGTCTACTGGAAAACTGACAGGGACAGGCTGGATGACCTGCAGGAAAACTGGGAGCAGATATTTCATTGTTCTGGCTTTCTCTGTCTCTGTCTCTCTGTCTCTGTCTTTCCCTGGGGCCTCTCTCTCTCTTTCAATGGAGACGTTACACTTTCTATTCTAATTATTCAGATGTTTCTTGGAGTTTAAAAAAATTTCGTAGAATCTTCAATCTTTCTTTGCTACAAAACTATATGAAATCTCCTATAAAAAATAGGAGAAAATGAAAAAATGGAAATGAAATGTCTGTAAATGGGGAGGTGAGGAAGGGGTGAAGGGAGGGCAGGGACAAAGGGAAAAAATGATAGCCAAGACCTGTCATGTAGAGGTACAAGATCCCAAAATGTACCAATAAACTCAATGAGGGGACAAAAAAAAGCAAGAACTCTCCTGTATAGTTTTTCCTTTCATCAACATGGCTGTATTTATTCTCAGTATGTTCTTTCTGGGAGGTGCAGAATTTCGTGACAAGCTGTGGCTTCTTTGTAATAGCTGATTATCGTAGTTTCAACAATGATACAGCTACACCACTTACAAGTAGCTTGCACTGAGTCATTTTGAAGTGTTATATTAGCACTGTAGACAGTGAAATTAATAGGGATACATATTATATAATATAATGTATTATATATAATTATTTATCCATTTATACCGTTTACTAGAAACTTTATTGTATGTAAAGAGTGACATAGTAAAGAAATTGTGATAACAAAAAAGATATTTTTGAGAGGTGTGAATAATTCTTTATGGGAAAAGAAATTTCACGGGCCTTTACAGTGGAATCAGATATTTTAAAAACAAAACACAGCTTTAGCCTTAAGTTTCTGTGACAAGGGATACAATGAACAGAGTTCTATTACATTCAAAATTTAAACCACATTGTTTTTCCTTTATGGAATAATATTTCAGGCATTAAATATTTATTAAATGAGTGAAAAAGCAAATTTTTTAATTTACATAGTTTTCATATCATCGCTAATGGAATTTGGAGGTCTCCAGATGGAATCTATTCCCTCTCATTGATGGGCAATGACAGAAAGTGATCATGGTACGATACTGTAAACACAGGGCCATGCAATATTTCTTAGTTGTCTTGAATTTAAATTTGGAATAAGATTCCGGCATTAAAGTGGAAATAATTTCCAAGTCGTGTTTCCTCTTTTTCCCTTAGCGCAGTGGCAAGATCTCACTGGAGTGAAGTCAGTATTTTTCCCTGTGGGAATGAAAAAGATATATTATGCAGAGCTATTTGCCTCCATTTTCCCAAAGTAAATTTTAAAACCACACATGTAGCCTCCAGCTAGCATCCCAGTCTTTTTTCTAGAACTAAATCACAAATTTCAAAAAACAAATAGAAAAGATGTTTTTCATGCCCAGCAAAGAGCTGGCTGAAAAGCTTGGGAAAGCCCTGGGATCCACACCCAGATGTCTGTGGTTGGTAGAAAGAACAAGGGACTGAGAACAGAGATGGGAAAACTGCAGCCCATGGAACAACCGGTGTGGGACGACCAACTAACAAACAGCTAGCTGTGTACTCGAGCAACAATCTTACTGCAGAAAAAGAAAAGAGAATTTTCTTTGTTTCCACACTCCACAGAACAGCAAAGACATATGCGTCATTATCCAATTTCAGAAGCAGTTGGTTTGTTTTCTTTTTAGAAAATCGCCTGTGGAAGAAAGGAGACCTCAATTATGTTGTGTGTGTGGTTTTTCTTTTTCCTTAGAGAGAGGAACCCATAGATGACCTCCTATCAGAGAAGGCAAGTAACTGTTGGAAATCACAAAAAAGGTATGGAAAGGGGTCATAGCCTTGATAATCAGCACTAGATGGTGCACAAAGCCCTGGATTCAATTAATCCTCAAAAGATGAGGACATCTGAGATGTCAAGAAAAGATTCAGATGTACAAAAGACAGGTCCAGCACAACCAAACAGCTCTCTAGATAGAATCCAGGAACTTAGAAAACCACACACAAACACATTGCAATGAATAATGCTACACCATATGCATAGTTTAATACTGTTTTAATTCTCGGTGATTGGAGGTTAATGGGATATTTTTGATGTGATGTCTCAGTTTGTTCCTAAACATTTCGAAGCATTCCCCATTCAAAAGTGAGCCAGGCTTGGGAAAAAAAAAAAGCCTCGTAAATGATATTTCAGAATTATAAGGTGTGATAAAATATATGGCGAATATTTAAATTTTTAAAAATTACAACAATAAAAGTCGCAATGCCATTCATCTCCTTCAAAGCACTCTCCCTTGCTTTGAATGCCTTCGTCCCGTTGTTCTTTCTGAGGCACTCCTCGAAGTAGTCTTTCCTGAGTATCATGATGAGGCGTGATTTGAAAAGATGATGAATGCTGATGTCCAGCGCCATGTAGCTGAAAGGAGGCCTTGTAAAAGTACTTTGGCGTTTCCTCATCCTTCTTAATCACTGGATCTGGCTCGGTGCCTTCTGATTCTTCCCCGAAGTCAAAATGACTATGAAAGGTGAACCTTTTGAATCAGTTTGGGACATCGAGACCACCCCAACAGCAACATTAAAAACTCATGAAAAGGGCTTCCTGATCTGCTTCTGAAAGTGACAAGAACGATGGCATAAATGTGATCAAAGAGAGGAAGAGTATACTAAAGCGGGTCAATGACGATGTCTTTTCCTGAACACAGGGAGAAGGAAATCATGAAAACAACAACACGTGTAGTAGCTTCAGGAATAATTAAATACATTGGAATTATCCAAACCAAGGGAGTGAAAGACCTCTACAAATAAAAAACTACAGTACCTGGAAAAGGAGATTGAAGAAGACATCAGAAAATGGAAAGATGTCTCTGGGTCCTGGATAAGCAGAAGCAATGTGGTCAAAATGGCCATGCTCCCCAAATAGCTATACAGATGACATGCAGCCTCAGTCAGACTGCCATCGGCATACTTCACAGATCTAAAGAAAACAACTCTAACGTTCCCAAGGAACAAGAAGAGGCTCAAAAGCAACCCGTGCAACAAGGGCAAAGCAGAAGCATCACAATACCAGACTTCAAGGTATGGAACAGAGCAACAGTGAGAAAAACGGCGTGGTACTGGAAGAGAACCAGATGTTTGGATCCATGGAGCAGAACAGAAGATACTGAAGCAATCTCAGCTGCATTTGGCTACTTGATCTTTGACAAAGGGGCCACAAGCACATGCTGATCGAGAAGTAGCCTATTTAGCAAGTGGTGCTGGGGAAACCTTGTTATGCATTTGCAGGAGATTGAAGCTCTCACCACGTACTGAACTAAAACCCAAATGGATCAAAGACATGAACATTAAAACTAAAACACTGCACCTACCGGCAGATAAAATATGTAAACTCCTTGAAGTCATAGGCGAAGGAAAGGATTTCCTAAACAAAACTCAGTTGCACAAGAAATAACAGCAATGACCAACAAAAGGGATTATATCCCATTAAAAAGCTTCTACGTAAGATGACTTAATTAGTACATTGGAGAGACAACCTACAGGTGGGGAAAAAAATTTGCCAGCTATTCCTCAGAGGATTAGTATCTTGTATATATAAAGAACTAAAAAAACAAATTAGGCAACCTAAAATAAAAGACCCAATCAAGAAATGGAGAAGTGAAATGAACAGATACTTCTCAAAGAAAGTATGAGGGGCCAACAAATCTATTGTAACAATATTTAAAATGTAAACATTCCTGCTATTTTTAGATCACATCTCATTTTAGCATGCATTGTGAGAGAGAGAATACTATCTCTACATAATATTTTTCAAGAAAACCTTTAACATATTGTTCATAACATAACTAGTAGTAGCTGGACAAGAGCTGAATCAAATTCGATAGATGAGTTCAGTGTCGACCTTAGCTAAAGACTTGATTCGGTTCTTGTCCAGTTGGATGTGTGACCAGGATCATGGAGAGAATTGAGTTTGTGAACTGAGGTACCACTGACAGTACGTACCTCTACTTTTATGGCCTCAAAATTCACTTGGGCTTTTGGCTCTCTTCTCAGTTTTTGGATCTACCCCTCACTTTACAGATTCTCTTCATTGCCTTGGTGTAAACAACACATTTTGTTCTTCTCCCCATTGTATTTCTCCACGTATCCAGTCCAGTGTCATCTTGGTTTTATGAGCCAGTCGAAATTTCTTGAAGTCTCTCTTAACTGTTGTTTTTCAAAGTTGCTTTTTTTTTTTCTTTAAAAGTATGTTTGACCTTTTTGTTGTTGTTACTATTTTGGCAAGATGGGGTTGCTATTTGGGCAGAAGGGCAGACTGAAGAGTATATCTAGTGTACCAACTTTATGCAGGCTCAGAGCGGACAACCCTGGCTCTTTCCCAGCCTGAGTATTTGTGCTTTAGTACCACAGTGCCTGGCATACACATTGTGTTGAGTACTCATTGTGGTTAAAAAAAAAAAATTATGACACAACTTGGTGGTTTAACACAGTCTGTGCATATGTTCTTGCATTTCCAGTGGATCACTATCCTGGGTCCTTTGTTTCCAAGTCTCTTCTACAGGCAGGGTGGTGCCTGGGGTTCGAGGTATCGCTACGCAAGCAGAAGTGACTGAGGGCACGATTCACTCCCACCCTGCTTGTTGGGATCCAGATTCAGCTCCTTGCTGGATGCCTGCAGACAACTGCTGCAGCAACACCTGTGGGCCGAGGGCACCCTAGGGTACCTCATAGAACATCTGCTAGCTAGGGGGAAGTTATCCCATCTGGGCACCTAGCCCCAGGAGCCACATCCCTTCCCCTTTGCCTCTTCATCTTCATCAGATCAAGCTACGAGTTCAGGTGCACACACAGAGGAGGGGATGGTGCAGGAATGGCTGCAGGTGGGACCCACAGGGATCCAGCCTACCTCGCATAAGCTATGCCATCCCACATGCCTGTTATGCTTTCGTAGCTCACATCGCTTTTCTTATAGGCAGACAGAATAATTTCTTAAGGTAGATTAGGCATAAACAATAATGCCCCAAATACATAAAAATATTCTAAATACCTTGGTACATTTGTAGAATCAGGACCTCTACCCCCTGTGTGTCACCTGGCCACACAGTTCAGAGTTGCTGCCCCATCACCTAGGGGCTTGTAAAAACAAGGAGTTTCAGGCTTGCTTCCCAGAGGATAATCTACATTATTTTTTAAATTCACTGATACAATTTATTGTACAAGGTTACGGAAACATGAGCAAAATCCACATAGCAAAAGAGTTAAGGTGGTCACCCGGAAAAAAACAGCTGGTTCCAGGTTGTGGCATGTCAATATAAACTCTGACTGTCTGAGTGACCATTTATTTTGCAGATGCATGTTGACTTGATAATTCCAGAAAACACTGATAAATTCTGATGTCCTAACTTTTTCTCAGAAAACACATTTCCCAGGCAATTTGTGTGCACAATACCATTTGAGAAGCACTGATCTAGTCTAATGGTTCTCAAGTTGACTGCACATTGGTCTTGGCCTGAGAAACTTGAAAAGTGTGTTCTTGGGACCTGGTTTCTAGGAATTTTTTCATGTATTTCATTTAGGGCAAGCTGGAGTCACTTCTCAGATGGTTTCAAGGTGTAACAGTTGTTGAAAAGTAAGTACTCCTGTGTACCTTGTAATAATCTGTGATGAAAAAAAGAAAATGGCAAGACAGTTTTGTTTGTATGACTTTTCACTTCTAGTCTATAACATAGTTTTTTTTTAATTATGGGATTTTATACCACATTGTACATAGGAGAATGCCTTATACTAGTCTGCTACAATTTTAGCTCCTAATCTTCATGAAAAATGAATTCAGACAAGCATTTCTAGGAATCTGATTTTTAAATTTTACCTATATATTAAAGATTATAAAATCTTAAGCGATACTTCCAGGCACAATAAAGAGACACATACTCACTTCTTATTTCTGATATTATTCAGGAAGTACAGAAAACCATCGAGTTGAAAATATCTTTACCAATCCTATTCATAAGAATTATAAGTTCAATTTGGACTCATTCCAAGGACCATGTGGATTCAAGCAGGGAAAAATCACCCAATATAAAGAAGTACAGTTGCCGTGAGTTTATATTATAAAATGAAGTCATATAACTTGATATTAGATATATGCATATTTCATTTTTTAAAAATCACGAACACATATTATCCACACATCACTGTGTGATCACTGAAAATTAAGAAAAGCATATACCACAGTGATATATGTGCACACAGCCTGTAATAGCTAAAGCTTGGAAACAGCCCACATGCCCATCAACTGGAGACTGGATAAAGAAGATGTGGTTTTTCTATAAAATGGAGTACTAAGCCATAAAGAATGAGAAACTAGAGACATTTATAGCTAAATGGGTGCTCATTGAGGCCATACTCTTAAGTGAAATAAATAGTACACACATGTGTAAATACCGAATAGTTCCTCTGGTGTGAAAAACTAAAAGTGTAAATAAGGTTCAAATTGTATGATTGATAATGTGTAATAGGAAGAAAAGGTCTAAAGGAGTAGGGGAAGTGAGGGGTAGGGGAAAGAAAATAAGGGGAAAGAAAAAATATGATAAAAGGAAAAAAACTAGAAACAAAGTCTGTGCAAATAGAAAAGGGTGAAAGGGGGTGAAGGGAGGGCGGGAAAATGGGGAAAAATTAAGAACGAAGATATAGCATGTAAAGGTACAAGATCCCAATGATGAATGCAACTGTACTGTATACCTAAAATGTACCGATAAACTTAATGGGGGGAAAAAAGCATATACCAGAAATGGGGGCCATGTCACTTTGGGGAGAGACATGTGACTCAAATTTTACTCTTCTCTGTACGGTGGCTGCTTGTGATAGTTGCTGAGATGAAGAGATACGTACACAAGACCGGACGAACACAAAGATGAGGAACACAGCATCCTAGTGAAGGGACTCACATGGAGTGAGGAAAAAGACGTAAAGACTCCCAGATGACACAGGTACGCCAGGACTTCAGTGAGAGAGAAGAGCTGGTGCCACGATCAGCAAAGCTGGATTCGTAGCAGATGAGCATGCAGAAGGAGGGACACAGCCAGAGTGGAAATGGTCTTTTCGCCCTTGGGGAAAGTCTGGACTTTTGGTGCAAGTCATGAGAAACTAAAGCCCCAGGAAGAAAACAACCAAGACAAGAACAAATAAGGTGCTGTCTTTGTCATGGTCACTTCAGGTTTAGGTGCAGAGATCAGGTGACTATGTAACCGTAAAGAGGAGTGATAGACATCATCTAGTAAAGACCATATGCTGGAGGACTTGGGGGTAAAGAGAAAGGTGTGGGCAGATGCCTCAGAGCCGCCGTGATGCACAACAGGGCACTCTGCTCAGTTATCAGAAGGGAAGTCAGACGTGGAGAAATGCCAGGAGACTTGTGAAGCCACTGAATCTCCTATCCATAGCGAGAACTCTTTTTCACAGATTTATATTCACTTCCAGCTTAGTGTCTAATAAATCTGTTTGATTTTTAGAGCTCTCGTTTCAAATGGTGTTTTGCATGTCTTTGTACTGTAATTTTCTTCATTGTGTTCTGGTTTTAGCACTTTAGTTTGACTTTGAAAATGAAATGACAAGAGTCGGGAAATGATCCCGTCAGATGGAGACGGGGCGGTCTCCCGGCTGTGTCCCAAGGAACCCATTTCTTCACACCTGATGCTCACGCTTTCCGTGTACCATGGACCCAGTAATGCAATTTGAACACGGCAGTCTTCGATAGTCCTTGGTGCACTGCAGCTGGCCTGAATCTGTTTATCTGTCAGTGGTAGAGGCTGTCTGTTATTTCTTGGTTTGCCAAATTCCTGGGCATGTATAGCAGCTTCCCTGCAAGCCCTTGTCAATCAGACTTGGCTTTAGCCATGGGAACGCAGAAATAAAACTTAATCCAATTGACTGAAGACTCCTGGGAAACCTGAGAGCAACATCAGAATCCTAGCCCACCACAGACTAGGAAGGGTGGCCCAAGATGACCCCCACCACAGAGAGTCCAAAATTCCAGAGAAGTCTCACATGTCTTTCGTTGGCAATGCACCCTTTGATAAATATGTGTGCACTTATTAATTTTTAGCCGAGAATATTTCTCGATTTCTCTCTTCCCAGCTCAAGTCACCCCAATATAACAAAGGACATGGCCAAAAGTGAGAACAAACTTTGACTTGGACCCTTGTTGAATGAAAGAAGCAGCAGTGTTTAATATTAAATTAGATCATCATTTCCACATTGTAAATATTACCTGTATTAAGAATTTTTTATTTTTTATCCTTGTAGGGTTTTTATTTCATTTTAAGGCTATTGATGCAAATGTTGGTATTTTTCTGGCTAAAAGGAGAGGATCTGCCTTGTCAACTCTCTTGGGAAGAGGAAAAAAAGCTGTTCAATTTAAAAATTTTAGCATAAATCGCTTGGATAGATATGGTAGGATGAAGACATATTTTGTGTTTGTCAGAGGCAAAATAGACAAAATTAATCATTTCACATTACCCATGTTTGTGTTGGAAAAAATAGTGCATTACAACATAAAAAGGAATAGTGTAGGAGTAGATTTAAGTTAAGCAAGGAAAACCTAGAAGTCAAGAACAGAAATACCAGGCACTTGCATTGGAAATGTATCAGGACTGTCTAAAAACACAGATTCCCAGACCATATGCCTGGATATTCTGATTCCAACAAGTCGAGGAATCTATATGTTTTGGTTTTTTTAAAGCCCATGTGTATCCTCATGTGACTTTGGTGTGCCGATGCATTTGGTGCCGTTAGTGTAACTTTCACTTTTCTATGCACAAATAAGGAGTCAGAAGCCACGACAAAGCTGCATGTCTTGTTGAAAATCCTTTACATTGTGTGGCAGTAAACGCTAATACAAGCCTTAGAATCCTAATGCTGCTAGTGCTTGCAACAAAGTGAGCAAGGGAGGCCATCTGTCCGGAGCTGCACTACAAGGACTACAATGAGGACTTGTTTCTCTCCACTCACGACTCCACATGGCAGCAGGCATGAGAGGCAGGCACGGCAAGCCTTATAACAAAAGTCTCAATTAAATAAAGATGACATGAAGATAAGCTAGTAGGGGAACAGAGAAAGAACTTCTTGGAGCACAAAGCCGTTGTTCACAAAAGGGAGAAGGAAAAAGAAATTACCCCCCCAAAAGAACATAAGCTGTTAGATTTCACTTACCTCAAGATGGCTGCTACATAAAACAGTAGCCTCCTCCCCATAATGCTCTGTGCCTTAAGATGGCTGCCACCTGGAATAGCAGCAGCCTCCATGGTAAATATGGCTCCTCCTACCAAGGGACAGCCTTCTTCCCATCATCCCTTTTTTCATGCCTAAAAAGTAACCTGATGCTTGCTACCTCTGAGTAACCGGTGATGTCACAAGCCCCTCCTAGTGATGTCACAGGCTCCTCCAATCTCTTAATGCTACCGCACTCAACTCCACCTCAGCTCAAGTTAACTCCACCCCACTCCTATAAAACAACTCCCTGTTGCTTCATGCTGCTTTTCCCTTTGTTAGGAGACAGCCCGGCAGATGCTTCCCCATAATAAAAGCTTGTTGTAGTCCTGGTCTGGTTGTGGTTTTTTGGCTCTTTTACCTAACAGAGGCGAGTATAACATTCCCCCGTGGTCAGGGAAGTGTGAACTGTAGCACATGGCAAAAGAAGCTGAGACAAACAAAACATGTTCGCTGATATGTTTTGAGCTATTAGGTTATGGTGACTACAGGCAGAGTTTAAAAGTCAAGTCCCTGCAGGGAAGCGTGAACTACAGAGAACTAGTGAAGATGAGGATGCGACTGGGAATGTATCATCTCCTTTCCTGACATTCTGACTCTTATTTCCAGCTGTTCGTAAATATCCCTAAATGCCCCAGGGTATGTAGTTAGTTACAAAAGGAAAGAAATGCAGTTAGCTCATGGTTTTAGAGGTTCGAGCGTTCGTTGCACCGCTTCTTCCGCGGCTCTGGTGAGAAGAGCCCGGTGGGTGGATGGATCAAAGTGGTGGGAGAGTTTTTGGAAGAGGCAGAATGCCGTAGACCGTGGAGGAGCCAGTGTTGCTGCTTTTGTAACAGTCTACTCTACTGGGGAGTAACTGGAGTCCCACGAGAACCACCGTAGTCCCTTCTAAGGTGAAGCCCACAGTGACCGAACCACCTCCTTGCAGCCTCCACCTCAGAAGGGCTCCATTGCGGTTCACTTCACTGCACTTGGGAGCAAGCTTCCAGCACAGGCATCTTCCAGGGATGGACTACATCCAACCCCGCTACTGAACAAACACTAATGTTTTTCATTTCTCATTTTTGCTTTTGTGATTAGTGCATATGAGCTAAACAGACTGGTGGCAAATTCATGCACGCACATCCCCATATTGATCTCTCTCTCCTTACCTCGTTCCCTCTTTCCTTGCTCCCCTCCGATCCCTTCCTCTTTTCTAATGGTTTCTCTTGTACTTTCATGTCATTGCTCTTTTTCTTTTATTTCCCCGATTCACAAAATGAGCCATATGTGACTTTCTGAGTCTAGTTTATTTCACTGAACATGATGGTCTCCAGTTCCATCTATTTCCGTGCATATGATGTGATTCCCTTTCTTCTTGTGGCAGGATAATACTCTGTTCTGCACATACACACGCCACGTTTTCTTTATCCACACATCCTTCAGTGGTCACCTTGGCCCCTTCTATAGCTTAATTATAGTGAATTCTGCTGCAGTAAAGATGGGTATGCAGGAATCTCTATATGGTGCTGACCTTAATTCTTGCAGGAATATTCCAGGGAGTGGTACAGCTGGATCGGATGGTAAGAGCTGATAACCTTTAATACTCTCCTCCTCAGTTGTACTCACCATGCTCCCACATGTGATTACGTGTTGGTGAATCCAGTGGAGAATTCCACTAAGCTCCCCAGTAAAGTTCTTCACACTCTAACTCAAATGTGCGGTGTTCTTGCAGCTGATGTTAATGGACCAATTCTTTTTTACTGTTCACCCTCAACCCAGTAGTTCTTCTAAAGACAATTTTTTTTCTTTATTCTTCTCTTTCATAAAACACTGCTTTTTCAGTCCTTAGCCTCAGATCCACAAACTTCATTCCTAAAGCCAGAAGATCCCACATAATCAACCCAGAATTACCCACACTCCTGTTACCTGCAGGGAAATTAGGCCAAATAAGTAAAAAGCAGTCATCTTTTTCTTAAGTAACACCATCAAAACACAATTTTAATGAAATTATTACGATGAAGTTATGTCTTAAACATTTGCTATACTACAATTAAAAAATAAAGATTACAATAGTATCTACAGAAGGGTATTTTATGATAGAATAACAAAACAATTTTAAAGTTGTTTAAGAAGTGTGTTTTATAGCTATGCACAGTGAAACATGCCTGGATCCCACCTGCTCAGGTAGCTGAGGCAGTAGCATTACAAGTTTGAGCACAGCCCGGGGAAATTAGTGAGGCCTCATTTCAAAATAAAAAAATAGACCATTTTGTCCTTATTTACACTTTCAGTCTCTGAGACTGAGAAACTATTCAGTATTTACACGTGTCCTATTTATTTCACTTAAGAGAACGGCCTCAATGGAAGAAAAGGTGCAGAGGGGAAAGGGAAGCGAGGCGGGGGTAGGGGAAAAGAAAGAGGGGAACGGAATTAATATGAGAAGAAGAAAAACTGGAAACAAAGTCTTTGTAGATAGAGTGGGGTGGAGGGGTTGAAGGGAGGGCAGGGGACTGGGGGAAAAAATAGGAACCAAGATGGATTATGGAAAGGTGCAAATTTCCAATGATGAATGTCTCTATATTGTATACCTAAAAATGTACCCATAAAATTAAATAAGTAAACATAAATAATAGAAAGGTCTGAGGGTGTAGTTCCGTAGTAGAGTGCCTGCCTGTGTGAAGCCTTCCTTTCAGTCCCCCAAATGATGAAAAGTGTATCTTACAAATTGCAAAAATACTATATAGTAGGAGATAAATTAATGCCACTACCACTAATAGCATTTATAATCACAGTGTGTAGTTATGGCCTACAGTGAACATCGTGTGATTTGGTCTTTTTAATAGCTTAATCAAAATTATGTGGAATTCTTCAGCCTATTGTTTTTCACTACTGGTAAGAGCCTAGGTCTATTTTTGACATTATATATATTTCAAATTCCCATGACTCAGCACAGAGTATTCACTTGTGCATCGTGTTTTACTCAGGGGATATCTTTTGATGTCTGTAAAATTTTAACGATATATCCTCGTGGTTATTAGAGATATGTAAATTATTATTAGCCAGTAGGACAAAGTAATGCACAACAAAATATCACTTAGATTGTTTTTTCACCAAGGAGAACTGCTCTAAGTAATGCGAGAATGATAATATTAATTGTTGTAAAAATGTGTATAAGTATCGGTGTTGTGAATGGATCTATTTTTTAGCATTCAGAGTTGTGCTGAAGTCCTTTGAGAGGCAGGGAAACTGAAAATGAGACTCAATTTATATTTTACATCATTTCTGTACCCCTGGTTTTAATGTATCTGGAAGGTTTCTTTCAAAGGTGTGTCTGCAGTGCATTTCATATAAAATAACTATTCACATTGTCCTACAATTTCACAGGTTAAAGAAAAGGACAGGAAGACATGGATAAACAAATCCTATCTAGTTCCCAAAAGACATTGTGTCTGCAGTTATTTTTGCTATTAGTTTCAAACTCATTTATTCAGTTAGGTTTATCTGGCTCACTTCACTCTAAAACAGTGCAATTTGCAGAAACATTTATAATGATCTAGGAAAAACAAACATAATGAGGGCAAAGGAAAGTAAGGTTAGGATAATAAACCCAAGAAAAGTGTGGTATAGTGTAGAAGTCATAGTGTCAAATTTCCTTTCTAAAAGTTGGAATCAAGGGTAGTTCTCAGAAGTACAGTTTGTATTATGTTACATAAAACCTACTCAAATATTAATATTCACAACTGAGTTTCAAAGATAATTTGATGGGAGTAAGTGTGACATTAGCCACTGGTGAGAAAGCAGCTTGAGCCATTTGATATTAGTAGTTCCTTAATTAAATTGGTCAGCAGAAGACCAGTCTGTGTGGCCTGCCTAACATTGACTCAGATAAACAACTTGGCACATTCTAAAGAAAATGAAAACACTTACTTATGAATAAAATACTTATTAATAAATGCCCACATCTTTTTCAGGTAGCCCACTAGAGAATAAGATCATCTTCACATTTCGGGGGGGGGACTGTCATTTGCTATTTATTGTAAGCTCTTATAGTTTATTATAATAATTAGTAGCCATTTTTCCAGTTACATATATAGCCATGTATATATAAATAAGTATTTTTTCTGTATGTTAAATATTGTTGTCACAATGTGTCTATTAAGAAACGATGGGAATTAAAGGTTTGTTCTATGGCCATGTATCTGAGCAAAGTTAATCCTTAGGGCATAACACCCAGTTTCACAACAAATCCCTTACTTTTCTCCCATAAGCTTTTAGGTTAGCATAATAGTAGCTGGCTGTGGGACTCAGTATCATTCCCTTAGGGATACAGGAAGCAATCTTTGTATTTACTCACTTGGCACAACAAAGGTCAGGGCATTTGCACCTGTGCAAAAGTGTCAAACTGGGATTATTCACCCACATTATGCTCTGCCTAAGAGGCTTTGCATATGTTTACCTGAGCATCACACAGGGTATAATACACCCACATCACTCTAGAATTTGGAGAAAATTTTGCTTTTGATTTTTCTGGTAGAAGTAGCCCAGTTCTGTACAATGGCACATGAAAAAACAGATGTACAAGTTTTGGAGGAAGTCAAAAGTGAATCATCAGATTATTCATGCATTGATGATGAAGATAATCCATTTTAGTAAAATACATTTTCATAACAGAAGAGTGGTGTGAGTGGATGATGATGATGATGATGATGATGACGATGACTTTGATATTGGCCGTGTGAGCCAAAGTTCCTGTAACAGTGAAACAGAGCAAAAATTGACTGATCCAGACACAGGGTATGCAGACCTCCTTGATTTATATGACAAAGAAAACAGCAATGTGAGTCCATATTTGACTAGTTGTAATATTACAAAATGGTCATGCAACCAAACAGAACAAACCAGTGTTAGAACTAGGTCCAAAAATATAGTGAAGACTTTGTAGGAGGTAAAACCTATTGGATAGAATGCCGGCACTGCAATTCAATGTTGAAAATTGTAACAGATGAAATACTGCAAGATGTTGTGAAACACACAAAGGTTGAAATACAAGTAAAATGTTTTGTATGCACCAAAAACCATGCTCAGAAAAGTATTATGACAAGTCTCTAACTGAACTGAAAGCACACATAGGTCAGCTGTATAGCAGGGCTTTCTTACGGTAATTGTAAGAATGTAAATGACTCGGAAAAAATGATGGGAATAGGATTGAACTTTGTAGAGTAACAATAGTATTGAGGATATTTGGTTTCCTTCAAAATTGCCTGAGGTTTGATGACAAAATCATCCACCAAGAAGGAAAAAGAACTGATAACCTAGGTGTTAATCAGGTCACCATCAAGCAATTTACACACCAATACATGACTATTGATGAACATCTTGTAGCATTCCATGGCTGCTGTAGCTTCAGGGAGTACATCCCCAAAATTCTGCAAAATATGGCAAAAAAATGGCACAATATATTCTTGTAGATGCAAAGACTTCTTATGCTATCAATATAGAAATTTATCATGGAACTCAGCCACTAGGTCCTTTATTTGCATAGTAATAAACCAAATGACGGTATGAACAAACTTGTGATTCCCATATACCAAACTAATCAGAATGGGTCACTAGACAATTTTTTACCACTTTCTATTCTATGGTACATTTACTAACACAGCACAAGTTGACCAGTGCAGGAACTATACAGAGGAACAAAACAGAAATTCCAACTGAAATATTTCAATTTCAAAACATAATTGCATGGTATAATCTTTGGATATCAGAAAGATTTACATTGCCCTCGTATATGGCAAAGAAGAACAAATGGGTACTGCTGATGTCAACATTGAACCATGATGGAAATACTGATAGGGAAATCTCAACAAAACAGAAGTCTGAGATGGTAACTTTCTGCAACAAAACTGAAGGAAAAGTAGATGTTGTTGATGAGTTATGCAGCAATTATGATGTCACTCCAAACACAAAGAATTGGCCAATGGCTGTGTTTTACTAGATAGTTCACAAAGTAAATACCAAATGAAAAAAAAAATGGAGAAATTTTCTTACAGAACTGGGACTGGAACTCATAGGAGATCTTTTACAGTAGAAGAAAAACAAAATATTTCTGTCCAGAGAACAACACAATAACATTGTTCAGCATATGGGTGAGCTGAGAGGTAAACAGGCAGGTGCAGCATCCCAAGGACTTACTATGGCAGCAGGGAAACTAAAATGATGTCAGTTGTGCCCCACGAGAAAGGACAAAAACAAAAACATACATGCTATCAGTTTAAGCGACACTTGTTTAAGTAACATGCAACTTTCCTGTGTGAAGACTGCCTTTGGTTTGACAATTGAAACAAAGATTAATTTTGTTGTAGGGTTCTGTTGGTATTTTCATTGTAGTCCACACAGGTTTTTATTTCTGGTGCTATCTTTTAGGTTTTGTAGGCAAGTAAACAGCTGATGTGAAAATGTTGATATTTATTCTACATGCATAATACATGTCACGAATTTAATTCTTTATTTTATTGGTATTTTATGTTCCCGTTAATTACACATTGCATAATATAATAGCCTCCTGACAAAACAGCAAAACCAGTGAGAAGTCAAGTATGTCCTACAAAAAGGCCAGGAAAGCAAAACACGTTCACCGTCAGTATAAATGATATGCATGTAGGGAATGTGTTGTTATCATGTGTGAGGACTCCCTTACGTGTGATAACTGAAATTAAAAAAAATTTTTTTTTTGTAGCACGCTCTTGGTATTTTCATTGTAGTTCACATAGGTTTTTATTTGTGATGTTCTGTTTTAGACTTTGAATACTAAAAAGCAGTCCATGTTGGAAATGTTGATGCTTTTTTACAAACACTGGATAAATATTAAAAATGCAACACTTTATTTTGTGATTTTTTTTCCTGTTAAGCACTCATTGTTTAATATAAAACTCATAAAATTAAAATTAATAACTCATCCATAGCAATATTGTAAAGAGTAAATGTGGGTTTAACACAGCCATATTTCTGCACCTTTATGACAAAAAAAAAATGTATTATGTCCCATGGGTTAAGTAGCCATTTGGGGAATTAACCCAGGACCTGGGCCTTGTTAGCATGGTGTTGTAAGTAACCTATCCCAGCAGCAGCCCACAGTAAACCAGTCATTGGATCTCTTTCTATAATTTATCTCTCTCTGCACGTACATGCCAGTCAAGGTTCCTCTTTCAAACAAAGCAATCACTTGGATAATGTGGTTCAAATTCTATTTTTCCTGTTAACCCAATAATTACCTTCCTTTCAGTTACAAGCAGACAGCTGAGCATAGATGTTGAACTTTAGGACTAATAGGTTGCAGGCCACCCACACGAATCTTCACATCCACAGATCAAACAGAAGTCTACTTGCTACCTATGGCTAGCTAAATGGGAACTCAAAAATTACTTTTTTCAAAATCTGAAGCAACAGGAGGATCACTGACATTAACCTGAACATGAAATCTGACTTCTTCCTCCCTCAGAGTATTCTGTTGAATTTACTAGCTTAAATTATAAGATTGTGTGGTGTAAAACTTCAAGATTATAACCTTTCTAAACGTGTAAATTGAAACTAGGGGTTTCTGCTTCAGAAAGAGGGGCGCTGCTTTCGATGTGCAAATCAGCAGATTAGCTGGTAAACTTAGAATAGGAGGTTATTCATCATTTTAGCGTCCTGGAATGTTCCTTTAAAGACCGCCTAAAATAGAATTGATTCAGAAAGAAGCGTACCAAGTGTTGGAGATAAAAAGTCCTTTCAAGGATCAAGAATTTTCTTAAGCTCTTGCGATGCTGTCCTACAGATGCTGATATTTAAAAAGAGACCCGTTGCTTACTGCAGCAACAGTAACTTTTGTCCTCTGCAAACAGAGTAGCTATTTTGAACACAGGTCTTCTAGTTTGGGGGCTAATTTCTTTATTAATGTTGGGAAGACCTCATTGACCTTTTTATTTACTTAAGAACTGAAAATCATGTAATTTAAAGGAATTTTTTTTTTAAAGACAGGAACTTTGTATCATTACAAAGCCAGCCGGGCATGGTGGCACACGCCTGTGATTCCCAGCAATCAGCAGGCTGAGGCAGGAGGATCGCTGTGAGTTCGAGACCAGGCTGGGCTACATAGTGAATTCCAGTTCAGTCTCAACTACAGAGTGAGACCCTGTCTCAAAAAACAATCAAACAAACAAATAAGATCGTTACAAAGCCTTATTATTGAAGACTAAAGTGATAAATAGCTCTTAATTTCCTAACTGTTGAGTTACACTATGCCAAATTAATCACAATGCATTTTACCTGTATAAATAGCGTGCTTTGTTTTGCAGAATCGACACTTGTTGCAGGTTTCAGGTTAAAGCAGTTCTTCAAACACTTTCATTTATGCCATTTTTGGCTGGACACTTCAAGCCTGTATTTCACCTAAAGGGCATTAATCGTATAAATCAGAATACGTTTCACTCCCATGCTAGACCACATGGAGGGCTGGTATTTATAACTGCTTTGCCACGGATTGCTTCCTAGCGGTGAAGAAATGACCTTTGACCTTTGCATTTGTTTGCAAAATAAGCTTTTGGAACTAGAGTCTCTGAGATCCTGTAACTCTTAAGAAAGGTCTGCCATTCTAAATGATGGATGCAATTTAATTTTTATAAAAACTGCCATACAGATAAAAACACCGAAAATAATTCCCCCAAATAAATTTATTTGCTAAGTGTAAAACACCCTACTGCAGCAAACCATTAGAAAATCCAGCCCGGCATAGAAAGAGCGAGCTGTAAAAATCGAATAAGAAGTGACAAGGGTTGTAACTTACTTGGGGGTTGGCACCTGCAGGAAGGAAGAGGCAGAGGAAAGGGAGAGATGGTTTCCGCTTATGGAGAACTGTGCCCGCTTTCTGAGACAGATGAGACTTGTTTGGGGACACCTGACTGTCAGAGACCAGAGGAGAAGTGAGGCCTTATTGGCCTCCTCTGTGAGCACAAAGGAAGAGGGCTGCATTCGGGATGATTGCACATGACAGGTTGTGGCGGAAATTTAAGACAGCTGAGGTTAAGTTGTTTACCACAGTATGTACGCATGAGGTAGGAAAGCAGGTGATCCTTGTGCTACTTTGATTGCTCCTACCTGCGTTTGGGTGAATAAAGGCTCCTCTGCCTATGGAAAGGCACGGACCACAGGCTGCCCGCTTGTCGAAATGTTAAACGCTTCCTGTCCCTTTCGTCCTCCTTGGCACCCCATCCCCACAGTCAGTGAGAACAAAGCAGCAGGTCTGTGCCCTAGAACAAGGCCACAGGTGAGTGGACTGCAGGGGCTACGGACCTGGGCTCAGCTACAGCTGACCAAAGGTTTGAATGTGGCGTTAAGGGGTCTGAATTTCAGTCCATCCCCATAAAATTATGGGAATCGTCTCCTAGACTAACGGGACAGAATAAAATGTAGACCGCTAGCTTTAAGCAGAGGACTGCAGTAGAAAAGTTCAGGTGGAATTGGTGCACAGAACGGTTGAAAGAATTGAGATGGTTTATTGTATTTGTGCCGGTGTTTTTTAATCCGTTTCTTTAAAAGTTTTATTAGTCCGTGTTTGGAGTACATCATGATTGCATTCTTTGAGTGGAGTTGGTGCATGGATGTAACGCATCTCCTCATCGTCCCCTTCCCCTCCCCACTTCATCTCTTAGTCTGGACAAATGATAACTGCTGAGACTTTGCTCTCCTGCATCTCCATATCTCCTCTTTCCTTGTGCAGGCTGAAGATCTTCCATCTCTGTAACCTGTGCTAATGCCGGGCATGATTTTTGGCTCTGAATTAATACATGTGCTCAATAAATGTATAAATAAGGAAGAGTTCAAGAGCACAGTCATATGGTAATTCCTGAAAAGGTACTGATGGAGTGTTCAGGGCATGAGCACCCAGAGAGAGATGGACTATTCCAACTTAATTAGCTACTCAGCTTCCTTAGAGATTGGCCGGGGATTTAGCTCAGTGGCAACGCAAGCGTAAAGGCCTGAGTTTGATCCCCGGTACCAAAAACAAATAAAATTTTTAAAAAACTTCCTTAGAGATTGAGGGAAACTGGTCATATTGATGTAAATTTTTCTCTACGTGGATTGGGGGGTATATTTGTAATCAAGGCATGCACCAGAAGGAATAATGTTTGTATAGATAAACATAGAATTCGGTCTTCAATACAGTATATTGCAGTCACTTTGGATTCATCAACAGGGAGCGGTGGGGGGTGGGAGATCAAAAGAATTGTGAAAAATAGAAATGAGGAAGTTGGATCACTGATTTCATACTGTTCAGAGCTAAGCATGTTAAAAACAGTCAGAGCAATCATTCGATGAAGCAAACTCCAGAAGCGGTTTTAATTCCAAAGCAGAGTTAGAATCTGCAATGCCCAAAGCTGAAATACATACAGGCCGTTAGTGATGCTAAGCCCTCCTTTGCAGCGTTATGTTGGCCTTGGAGGAGGGAAACAGGCCAAGGGCAGCAGTTTGAGAAGAAATAGAATCGAGGTGGAGTTTTGTTTTTGTTTTGTTTTGTTTTGTTCCAGATGAAAGAATGTTGGCATGTCTTCAAATCAAGGAAAGTTAGCAATGGAAAGGTGGGAAATGAGGATAAAGGAAAGAGTTCAGACTGTAAACGAAGCAAAATTTGGAAAACATTGAAAGGACCGTGAAAGGCTTGATATGGAGAAAGGCTGGAATTTTATCCTAGATGAAAACAAAGGAAAACAATGTAAGCAACGTTTCAGATAGGACAATACCAAGCGACGCTGTGTTGGATGACAATTATAACGAAATGCAAAATTTTAGATATGAAAAGTCCATCTCTTGTGAGTGAGGAACCTGTGTTAACAGTGTCCTCAGGCATAAGACAGAGCTTGCTTTGTAGGTAAAAATGAACACCAGCAATTTGCATTGCATATTCATTGGTTCAAAGATCTATAAGGTGTTAATTATTACACTGTGAAATTGGGTATGAAGCAACATGCGCTCACTTGAAAAGTTAGTTTAGGAAGACAAAGAAAAGCTGGTAAACATTAAACTTGTTCACACATGTTACGGAGGTATTCCAGCTGAAATAATGAAAGCGGGCAATAATAGGAGGGTATTGGGACAATTTTCCCTAAAAAATGCACGCTGTAGTTCAGGGCATCATGAAAAAAGCCCTGAGCCCAGAAAAGGATGTCCAGTGTTGCATATTTTGAAAAAGCAAAGGTAAACGCATTTATGTTACTCTAACGTTAAACAGTGTTTCATATCCTTAGTCTTTGGGTATATTGGTAACAGCATGTTTTGGCTTATTATGGCTTATTATGCCAGGAATAATCATGAATTAGGACTGTAATGAGACTGAATGCCTCCTTATAAATGAAATCAGTAACCTCTTAACACCATGTTAATCTAACATGGAAAAAAACAACAAAAAGCTAATCTAGTACACTGCTGGAGAAGATAGTACTGTATGATGCAAAGAGTAGAATTTAGCATTTGAAAAGCACAAATTCACATCACAGTACCACACATTAGTAAATATTTCCATAGGAAATCAAAAGACAGTATTGTCTTCATTGTTTCTGAGCAGAAAGCTACCTACCAATTTCTGTAAAAAAATGAAAGGACAGAAGGGAGGGAGGAAGGAAGGAAAGGAAGAGAGGGAGGAAGGGAGGGAGAGAGAGAGAGAATGTTGACACACATGGAATAACTCTATTCATCTGAAGTATTTCCTTTGGAGCAACTGCATCTTTGAACTTATCTTTATGTGATACCTCAAATGTTCGTGAAAATGGCATACTTTACTTTTGCAAATAATTGCATCAGATTAAAGAATCCCAAAAAATGTAGAAATCCACAATATGTTAAAGACATTATAGTCTAACATCTGCATTTTAGAGATTAAGAAACTGAAGCCCAGGCACCGAATGTAGCTTAGTGAGAGAGTGCCTAGCATGTTTGAGGCCCAAGATTCCAGCCTCAGCATTGCAAAATAAAAAAATAAATAAATAAAATAACTGAGGCCCATTATGATAAAAGGATTGACCAATGGTGCGATTTAACAGTCAAGATGGGAATGGTTTCCTTTCTTTGATTGTGAGGCATCTCTAAGTCATAGAAGCTTATGGGTACATTGTATTCTAATCCCATGCTGAAGTTGAATACTTTAATTCATTCCTTAATTCACTGGGGCATTGTTTTTAAATCTCATGCTTCATTGAATTGGCTTCACATTAGAATTAATATGATAGGTTGATAGAAATGTGCCTTAGTATTAAAATAATAATATTAAAATAATACTAAACCCTCCAAAATGGAAGATGTGATTCAATCATGAAATCTGCCTGATGAAAGTCACAGTGCACTTCCAAGTCGTATACTTTCACTTATACGATAAAATATTGCTGCTACCAGGGTTAGGAATGTCCCTCAAAAGCCATGAGTTAATTGCTTGGTAGTTAACTTGGTGCTACTGGAAGGTGGTAGAAACAATTAAGAGATGGGATCTCACCCCAAGCCAACATCAGCAGAGCCAAGTGACCGTATCCCGAAACCTCTGAAACAGTGAGCCAAAGTATACCTTTTCTCTCTTCAAGTTGATCAGCCCGGGTATTTTGTTATAGTGACGCAAACCTGACTAAAACAAATGCCATACCAGAAGACCAAGAGTCAATGAAATTGTGAAATTTACTGATCTTTCTAGGCAAGAAAAGATATAATAATGTGAAATAGGAAGAAAGGGACAAAAGAAAGGGGAAATGGCAGGTTGGGGGAAGCCAAGAAGGGAATGGAATTAATATGAAAAAATGAAAATGGAAACAAAGTCTTTGTAGATAGGGAGGGAGGGAGGGTTTGAAGTGAGGGCAGGGAATGGGGAAAAAATAGGAACCGAGATGGATTAGGTAGAGGTCCAAGTTTCCAACGTGAATGTCATTATACTGTATACCTTAAATGTACCCATAAAATTATTTTTTTGTTAAAAGAAAAGATATAGCAAGGAATAACATAAGGAGCCTGATGCCATTGCCCTTCTTCTCTCTCCTACACTCTTTCTGTTCCTAAGTTTTAACTGTCTGGTGACAAAAGCCATTTCAAATGAACAATTCCAGTACAAAGAAGGAAGACAGTGATTAAAGCCGACACTTCATGAGAAAAACGTGCAAGACCATTCTCATAAATAACCACTAAAGTAATGTAAATATAGTATAATGAAATGAGAAACACAAGAACAAGAGAAGAGAAACAAAGTCGCAATATGATTTTTAAGTTTCTTGGTAATTAATATCACGATGTTAATAATTGACATCAATTTTACAATACAATGTTTCCATCTACACAGAAGACTATAAAGCTTTGGAAATATTAACTGCGCAAAGAAATGTATAGTGGCATTCTGATACTTGGCAGTTTAAGGAGACATTGTGAGGATTTTAACCTCTCAAAAATAAAATGTGTGAGTTCCAAGATGAAATTTAGGTCCCAAAATACTCTTACACTAAATGGAAGGGGCTTAGCTTTGTCAGCGCTAGACCGTAACAAGATAATGATGCCTAATGTGAATCCTACAGCAACCACAACTAAATAAGAGCCTCTTGTGGCTTACCCTCCAAAGGGAGGGAAAGTGAGATCCTAAAGATAACCGAGCCAAAATGAAGCAGAAATCATAGGAAAGGGATAGTGAATAGATGGGACACATATAAAACAATATCAAGATGGTGGCCTCGCACTTCAAGGCAGCAGGTCATCTCAGGAAATATGCAAGTTACGATGTCGTGCCACGTTTTGGCCAGCATTCTTCAGGTTTGCTTTTCAGACAGGTGAATTCAGTCACGAGTAAAGAGGAAGTACTTCCCGGACTTGATTGCAACAAAATAATCATTCTTCAAAATTAGATAAATAACGTGCACAAATCCCCAAGGAAAATTAAAGCGAACTGAGAGAAAATTTTACTTTCTATGTATGTTCTAATACACGAGAAGGTATTTCACAGATGAGAGAAAACACACATTGCCAGTTAGTATAGATTTATTTATTTATTATTAGTCATTTTGCTACCGGGCATCGAACTCAGGACCTTGTGCTGACAAGGCAGGCAGTGGAACCACTGAGCCAAATTGCCGACCCTGCCAGTTAGTATATGAAAAGAGACTCACCGACATTATTACTAGAAAAAGTGCAAATTAAAACTATCAATTTGCATGAGTCTAAATATCAGAAGCCTGTGAGTGAGACTGTGGACTGATGAGCCATTACATTACAGTCCATAAGTCATTAAAAGCATTTTCTAGAAAAAGCTTGAACGACTTCAAATTATCAACTAAATCTTAGCAGCACATAATGCATAATAAATTTTATCTTGCTAAAGTAATTTATCTGTATGTTCTTCAAAGATTCTTACATGTATTTTATAGCATTATTTGTGGAAAAAAAAATTTTGTTGGGGTTTATGAAGACAGTCTCATTATGTAGTTGAGACTGACCTGGAACTCACTGTGTAGCCCAGGCTGTTCTCGAACTCCCACAGATCCTCCTGCCTCAGCCTCCTGAGTGCTGGGATTACAGGCGTGAGCCACCACATGCGGCTGTGAAAAAAATTTTTTAATTAAGTTTATTGGTGCATTTTAGGTATACAGTACAGTTACATTCATTATTGCGATTTTGTATCTTTACATGACAGGGCTTGGTTCTCAGTTTTCCCCTTGTCCCATCCCTCCCTTCAAACCCTCCTCCCCTCCCCATTTACAAGCACTTTATTTCCATCTTTTCATTTGCTCACATTTTTTTTCTTTTCCCTTATTACCTTTCCCCTATCCTTTCCACTTTCCATACACCTTTAGCCCTTTTCTTTCCATTTCACAATGTCAGTTATATCATTAGGATCTTATGTACCATTACAGCTTTTCACACCAGAGAAACTATTCAGTATTTACACATGTGAGACTTATTTATTTCTCTTAGGAGTATATCCTCAATATGTATCCATTTTCCTATGAATGAATCTAATTTCTCATTCTTTATAGCTGAGTAATGTTCCATTTTATAGAAAAACCATATCTTCTTTATCCAGTTTCCAACTGGTGGGCAAATGGGCTGTTTCCAAGTTTTAGCTATTAGAAACTGTGCCGCTATAAACATGGGTGTGCATATATCACTGTGATATGAATCTTTTAGTTCTTTTGGAAAGATATCCAGCAGAGGGATGGCTGGGTCTAATGCAACCTCTAGTCCCAGCTCTTTGAGGTGTCTCCATATTGATTTCCACAGTGGTTGCACCAGTCTGCACTCTCACCAACAATGGAAAGGGTTCCTTTCTCCCCAGAGCCCCGCCAACATTTGTTATTGTTTGATTTCTTGGTAGCAGCCATTCTTTGCAGGGTGAGGTGGAATCTCAGTGCTGTTTTCATCTGTATCTCTCGAATGACCAGTGATGTGGAACATTTTTCCATGTATTTACTTGCTGCTTTTAGTTCTTTGTCTGAGAAATATCTATTCATTTCAAATGCCCATTTTTGAATTGGGTCTTTATATTTGGGGGGCTGATTGTTTTGAGTTCTGTATATATTCTAGATAATAGTCCCTTGTCTGAGGAGCAGTAGTTAAAATTTTTTTCCCACATTGTAGGTTGTCTCTTAGTTTTGTTGATGGTTTCTTTTGCAGTGCAGAAGCTTTTCAATAAGATGAGATCCCAGTTATTGATTCTTTCTTCTAGTTCCCGTGCTACTGAGGATTTGTTCATAAAATATTTTCCTATGCCAATGTCATCAAGAGTTCTGTCTAACTTATCTACCAGAAAGTTTAGTGTTTCTGTTTTACTGTTTACATCCTTAACCCACTTGGATTTTAATTTAGTGCGTGGTGAAAGACAAGGGTCCAGTTTTAATCTTTGGCAGGTTGAAATCCAATTTTTCCAACACCATTTATTAAAGAGGCTGTCTTTCCTCCACTGAGATTGGTCAGCTTCTTTGTCAAAGATGAGGTAGCTGAGTTCATCTGGATTTGTTTTTGTGTCTTCCAATCTGTTCCACTGATCCTCAGATCTGTTTCTTTGGAAGTACCATGCTGTTTTTCTCACAGTGGCTTTGTACTATAGTTTCAAATTGGGAATTGTTATACCTGCTACCATGTCTCTGTTGCCTAGGATGGCTTTTCCTATTCCAGGTCTCTTTGGGTTCCAAATGAATTTTTGCATTCTTTTTTTCTAGTTCTGTGAAATATAGTGTTGGAATTTCAATTGGCATTGCATTGAATCTGTATAGCAGTTTTGGTAGTATGGCCATTTTCACTATGTTGATTCTCCCTACCCAGAAGCAGGGGATATCTTTCCATTTTCTTATATCCTCTTCAATTTCTTTTTTCAGAGTGCTATAGTTTTTAGTGTAGAGGTCTTTTGCTTCTTTTCTTAGATTGATTCCTAGATACTTCTTTTTTTTTTTAATGCTATTGTGAAAGGAATTTTTTCCCTACTTTCTCTCTTAGTGAGTCTGTTATTTGTGTACAATAAGGCTATTGATTTTGGGGTGTTCACCTTGTATCCAGCTACTCTACTGAATCTGTCAATTAAGTCTAGGTCTTCAATGTAGAGTATCATATTGTCAGCAAATAATGACTGTTTAACTTCTTCCTTTCCTATCTTTATTGCTTTAATTTCTTTCTCTTGTCTAATTGCTGTGGCTAATGTTTCCAGAACTATATCAAAGAGGAGTGGTGATAGTGGGCATCCTTGTCTTCCTGATTTTAACATGAAAGTTTTCAGTTTTTGGCCATTTAATATGATGTTGGCTATTGGTTTTTCATAGATAGCCTTTATTAAGTTGAGATATAGACCATCTATTCCAATTTTTTGCAGGGTTTTTATCACGAATGAGTGTTGAATTTTGTTAAATGCTTTTTCTGCATATATGGAGAGGATCATATGTTTTTTGTCCTTGACTGTTAATATAGTGTATCGCATTTATTGACTTACGTATGTTGAACCATCCTTGCATCCCTGGAATAAATCCAACTTGGTCAGGATGTATGATCTTCTTGATGATCCTCTGTATTCTGTTTGCTAGTATCTTATTAGGCATTTTTGCATGTATATTCATTAAGGAGATTGGCCTGTAGTTCTCTTTTTCAGTTGCGTCTTTCCCTGCTTTGGGAATCAATGTGATACTTGTTTCCAGGAATGAATTTCGAAGTATAACTTCCTTTTCAATTTTATTGAAAAGTTTGAAGAATAAAGTCAGCAGTTCTTCTCTAAATGTCTTGTAAAATTCAGCAGCGAATCCATCAGGACCTGGGCTTTTCTTTGTTGGTAAATTTTTAATTATATTTTCAATTTTATTTATTGTAATTGGGGTGCTTAAAATGTTTTTATCTTCTTTGTTCAACTTTGATAATTCATAAGTATCTGAAAATCTGTCCATTTCTTCTATGTTTTCCATTTTATTATAATACAGGTTCTCAAAGTAGGTATTAATGATCCTCTGGATTTCTGTTGGATCTGTTGTGACTTCACCTTTTTCATTTGTGATTGCATGGATCTGAGCCTTTTCTTTCCCTTTCTAAATAAGATTAGCTAAGGGTTTATCAATTTTATTTATTCTTTTAAAAAACCATCTCTTTGATTCATTTATTTTTTTTTAATAATTTTCTTAGTTTCCATTGCATTGATTTCTGCTCGAATCTTTATAATTTCCTCTCCTGTTGGAGCTTTGGGTTTTTCTTGCTCTTGTTTTTCTAGGAGTCTAAGATTCCTCATTAGGTTGTTTATCAGAGCTTGCTCTGTTTTCCTAGCATGGGCATTCAGTGCTATGAATTTTCCATGTAGAACTGCTTTTATTGTGTCCCATAGATATCTGTATGATGTATTGGCATTTTCATTTATTTATAAAAACTGTCTAAATTCTTCTTTAATTTCCTCTGTGATCCATTGATTTTTCAGGAGAGTGTTGTTCAATTTCCATGTGTTTGTGAAGTCCCTACGGTTTCTTGTGCTATTGATCTCCATCTTGATTGCACTATGATCTGATAATATACAGGGGATAACTTCAGTTCTTTTGCATTTATTCACACCCATTGTGTGAGCTAGTATGTGGTCTGTCTTGGAGAATGACCCATGTGCAGCCAAAAAGAATGTATATTCTGATTTTGTGGGTTGGAACACTCTATAGATGTCTATTAAGTCCATGCATTCAAAAGCTTGGTTGAGTTCTAGTATTTCATTATTGATTTTCTGTCTAGATGATCTGTCTGTTTGTGATAGTGGGGTATTTAGATCACCCATTACAATTGTATTAGTGTTTATTTGGTTTTTCATGTTACTTAATATTTGTTTTATATAGTTGGGGGCATTTATATTTGGTGCATATATGTTTATGATTGTCATCTCTTCCTCTTGAATTGTTCCCTTTACAAGGATGTAGTGGCCTTCTTTGTCTCTCTTAATCAGTTTTGGTTTGAAATTAACTTTGCAAATAAGATTGCTACCCCTGCTTTTTTCTGGGCTTCTGTCACATGGAGAATTGTTTTCCATCCTTTCACTTTCAGTCTATGGGCTTCTTTTTGAACTAGGTGTGTTTCCTGTATACAACATATTGTTAGATTTGTCTTCTTAATCCATTCTGCCAGGCTATTCCTCTTGATTGGTGAATTGAGGCCATTGACATTGATGGTTATAACCAATATGTACTGACTTATTATTGTCATGTTACTGTCCTTTTGTTGACTGTTTTTTTTACTTTTTTCCCCCCTCTCCTTTTAGTTTCTTGCCTTGCTTATTTGATTTGGTCTGTTGGGCCTTATTGTGTTGTAACCTTCATTGTCTTTTTCTAGGATATTGCTTAGAATTCCTTGTAGTGCTGATTTGTTGTTTATGAAGTTTCTCAGGTGTTCTTTGTCATGGAAGTATCTTATTTCCCCATCCATTTTGAAGGAGAGTATTGCAGGATACATCAGTCTAGATTGGAGGTTGTTTTCTTTTAGTACTTGAAATAACTCACTCCAGGCTCACATTGACCTTAGGGTTTGTGTTGAAAAGTCTGTTATGATTCTGATGGGCTTTCCTTTGCATGTGATTTGTTTTGTATCTCTTACTGTTTGTAGTATTTTATTCTGTTGGATTTCTGGGATCTTGAATATTATATGTCTAGGTGTAGATTTTTTTTGGTCATGGCTAGTTGGAGTCCTATATGCCTCACTTACCTGTATGACTAATTCTTCCCTTCTGTTTGGGAAGTTTTCAGTCATTAATTCTGTGAACAGCTTTTTAAAGTCATTTTTATTTTTTCCTGCTACTATCAGTCTTATGTTATTCTTCTTTGCATCTTCTAGGAGTTGTTGGATCGATGTCTCATGATCCCTTACTGTTTTTAAGAGACCTCTCTTTTCACAGTCACTGACTGCAATCCTATGTTGTATATTTGAAATTGTATCTTCGCAATCTTTTATTCTGTTGAGTTCACTTTCAATAGAGTTTTTAATCTCCTGGATATCTGTTTGAAAGTGTTTTTTGGATTCCCTTTCTTTCCTCTGTTGGGCATTGATTGTTTCCATTTCTTTCTTATGCTGGGCCTTCATGGTTTCTATCATGGTTCTGAGCTCATCTATTTTTTT
>NW_022900951.1:4740324-4755099 GCF_012274545.1 Fukomys damarensis
GTTTCTGTTCCAGAGTCTCTAATCATGACTTTCATTTTACTCACCATGTCTATGGTTATCTGGGAAATTATTTCTGATTTGAATTTTTCTAGAGCCTGATTGAGCTGTTTTGTTACCTCCTGTGCTATGGGTCCAGGGTGTACTTCTGGTTCACTATCAGACTTTTCATCCTCATTTGCCCTACTGTTTGCCATTGGTGAACTGGAAGTCTGTATTTGTGTCTTGCTTAAGTGTTTCTCATTTTTATTTTTGTTGTTGTGTTGTCCTCGGTTTAATTTGTGGGTTATTACTTAACTCTTCCTGATATAGTTGCGCTTTAGCTTTTGAGTCCCTAATGAGTCCTAGACATTCTCATTTTCATAATATCAGAGAAAACAACTCATTAAATCAATCACAATCCTTTATCCCAATTGATAAAATCAGCAGCACAATAGGATCAAGCACAACTTGCAAATTGACCGCTTGTGGTAGTCATGAATTTATCACCTTTAATCCATGTGAATTAAATTAACATCAAGAAGCAGCCCAAAATATGTTTGCAGTGAGTACGCTTTTCAATATAGCATCTTTACCATTTAGGATGGGGGCTTAGACAGAGTTAGGAAGAGAGGAGTAGATAAGTGAAAGAATTGGAGAAGGTTTCAAGTGAAGCCAGAGGACATAGAATGACCATACAATCTTTACAAAACTATTAAATTCAAAAGGGATAGACAGTGCAAGAAAAAGGACAAGAATATATCCCCTTAACAGTAACAGGGGCTCACCTTCCCTTGAAACTATTGACCCATGAGTGAGGTAAAATGACAGAAGAAAAGAACATAAAGAAAAAAGAAAAAATGATAAAAGAAGTCTGAGTTAGGGCAGTATCAGGAACAGAAAGGGACATGAGGTATAATATGGTGGAGCAAGAGACTGAGTTGGAGAAACAGGACAGAAAAGAGAAAGAATTTGCAGAGTGGAATGAGGAAAAGAAAGATTAAAAATGAATTTGAAGGGCTTCTTTCAGACTGTATCTCTGCTGTCATAATATAACACATGCACAGCCATGTGCAGAACCAAGTCCCCTGATCTCAGCTAGCCAATGGCAGATCTCTGCGATTCAGACTGACCTCAGGCCACAAGGCCCAAATTGAGTTCCCAACCTGCAGGGTTGAACTCCACACAGTTCTACTACAGGTTTCTCCTGCCCTTTCTTTAAAGATGTTCAAAGTTGGGAGCTCAGAAAAATACCCTTTATGTCCACCCATGCCTCTGCAGAGTGGGTCCAAGGACTGGCCCAATAAGGAAGTCTGAGAGCAGGGTGAGGGGGTGCTTTCAGAGGCATGGCTACCTTCCTTGCTGGAGCTGGTGGTGGAGCAGGTAGGGGAGGGCGTGGCTACCTGGTCCCGCAGATTGGGTCCAAGCAGTCCGGTGGGAGAGCAGATCTCAGAGCTGCCTTCCCAATCTCGTTTTCCTTGCTGGGGCTGGTATGAAATTTTTTTTCTTTTTTTTTAAAGAAACAACCGGGGCCGGGCATTTAGCTCAGCAGTTCGGTGGCCTGCCTTGCAAGCACAAGGACCAGAGTTCAATCCCCAGTACCCCCCCCACACACACACACACAAAAAAAAAACAAAAGACAACCGAGATATTCACCAGCAAAGAGAATCGATAAAATCCATTATTTTCATACAAATAAACATTAAATAGCTGTGCATTTTAAATGGAGAAATCTCAAAATACAAAATTGCGGAAAAAGCATATGCTTAATAGGGTTCCAGATACATAAAGTTTAAAAGCAAGCAAAACTGAATAAAATACTTTAGTAATATGTGTATTATATAAGGAGTAAGAAAACTTGAAGACTATGAGCGGAAAGTTTTCTTTATGAAATTAGTTGATGGGCTGGGGATTTACCTCAGCAGTTCTGACGCCTTTCTCGCAAGCACAAGGTCGTGAGTTCGATCCCCAGTACCCCCTCCAAAAAGAAAATGAAATAAATTCGTTGATGATATCCTCCTTAGGACCATGAAGGACAGTGGGTTCTGCATAATTGAGCTTCTACCTCTGTGGAATGGACACAAATGTGTATGCGTCCATGTGCTTACATCTGCTTGGTTGTGGAAGTGAATGGAAAAGCACAGTGAAATGAGAAATTTTACATTGCAGTATTTAGGGCTATACACTTCAAACTGTCAAGGAACCAAAAGTCATTAGCATCCCAGGTGTATACACTTCACTGACGGGGCCAGGTCACATTAGCTGGATGAATCCGTTTTTTGCTTGAGTGTGTACACCAAAGGCTCCTAATTGTGCAACCTGCCCCAGGAACCCTTCTTGCGCAGTGCCCGATATGCATCGCATTAGTATGCACAGCGCAGTGTATGCACTCCTTCCCGGCCTGGTACAGAGGTAGGGAAGCTCAGTTCGTCAATGCAGCAGACATAATATCAAGCAGAGTGGATCCAAGGGATACAGACAAATCGCACTACATATTCAGCATCCGGGTTGAGTCTTGGACATTGTCTCGGCCTCTGATAGTGTTGCTGGGAGAAGCTGTGGGTGATTACCTGGCTGTTGGTGACTACTAGGGGTGATTTTTGTCCGAGCATAGCAGCTGACTGCTGATGCTTCTCTGCTGCCTGTACTTTTATCAAATAAATTTGTTACATTGTACATGACAGTTGATAGTATTCACACACAGACACACACACACACACACACACACACACACACACACACACAATGTCGGACTCCTCCACAGCACGAGCAACCGTTCCTTCTGGTGAGTTGCATTGGCAGGTGTGTAGCTTGGCAGGGAGAGGGAGCACATATTTAGCTCATTACTGAGTTTTTTACCAAGTGAGCGAAAGTTTAGTGCAATAAAGGATTTATGGATTGAAGGAAAACATACACTTTTTTTTTTTTTTTTTGCTTGCAGAAATTTTGCTTGTAAAATTCCTTGATTTGGAAATGTACTCCAGCGATGACAGCATATTAAAAATATTTCAAAAGGGTGCTTTAAATGGACAGCGTGTAAAATGGAGAACTCTTACTTACCATTCAGCATGGTGGCTCTGTGTGCCTATTAACTGTAGTGATGATACCCTATTACATAAAAGATTGCATGAATTAATTATAGTCTTCATTCACTCCCATTTATCCAATTCCATCGAATGTTGTAAAAATGTTCTCATCTTTCTGGCTCTGATAATGTCACCTTTTTCTACACAAAAAATAAAGTGAGAAGGTTCTCATTGCCTGTAAAATAAAATCAGACTCCTTAAGCAAATTGTTACCTCATCACCTGACCTTTCCCTCCTCACATCCTGAGATCTATTGGCCTCAGGCTTAGACTGCTCTGTGTTCTCCACACCCACTCACCAATCACTTGGCACCTGCGTCTTTTCAAAAACCCTTGTTCTTTTCACCCGGGGTTCACATCCCCAAGCCACACCACTCAAATGCCACTCCCCATCCAAGATTCCACACTCTTGCTGATTCTTCTGTATCTTCCTGTGGTTCGGACTTTGCCTTTCAACCCATCACAGTTGCTGTTGTTTCTAAAACTGCGTGATGGTTTACTGTGTGTGCCAACCTGAACAGGCCCGGGTTTTGGTCATCCACCAGCCTGGATGTAGCCCTGAATTAAAAATGTAATGGTTTTAACGTTTAAATTAGTGGAATTTGAAGGCAGTGGGTTATCCTCCCCAATGTGGCTCTGGAGTATCTATTTAGTTGAAAGTCCTGAAGAAAATGCTGGGATCCCCCAGACACCATGGAGTTCCACTTCCAAGCAGCCTGGAGACCTCAGCCCCTAACGTTAGCTCTTCTCTGGCACTCCCACGGCTGCCTTCCATTTCTGATTTGTGATATACACGTGCCCCCCTTCCCCACTATCGGTTCTTCACTGGCAAGCCCTGAGTAATAAAAATCTGATTCATTTTTTCCCGTTGTTTTTCTTCTGTTCACTCCTCTTTCCTTCTGCCCATCTGTAACTCCTGGCCTTATACCAGGTCTCACATCCATGGCAGATCTGAAAGGATGAAGTTCAGACATCCCGAACCAAATGCGTCCATTACACGTTGCGGTAGTACCTGGGGCCTGCCACCCCAAGGAAGTCGTCAGGGTTACAATTTCATATTTTAGGACAGTTTTATGTTTGTTTGTTTTGTTGGTACCGAAGATTGAACTCAGGACTGTGTGCTTGTGAGGCAGGTGGCAGAACCACTGAGCTAAATCCCTGGCCCAGGACATTTTTATGTCATTTAATCTTATATAATGTAGAATCCCCAAGGGCGTTGGTCGTTGTCTGGTTTTAGGCCAGTACCTTCCTTATAACAGGTTCTATTTATCTTTATAGATGTGCATGTTTGGGTAGTAATGAACTTTTCATTGCCATATGTATTGTATTTCCTTTAAAAGTAAATACATTTTAAAAGTTTAGTATAATCTCTGATCTCTCTCCTCTCTCTCTCTCTCTCTCTCTCATTTTTAATTTGTTTTTAACTGACACAAAACCACAGTTATACATATTAATGGGGTGGCGGTAGTGTTTTGATACATGAATGCATTCAAGGTAGACGTAGCTATCTCTCCAAGATTTATCTTTCCTTTATGGTGAAAGTGTTCACTCTCTCTCTCTCTCTCTCATTTTAAATTTGTTTTTAACTGACACAAAACCACAGTTATACATATTAATGGGGTGGCGGTAGTGTTTTGATACATGAATGCATTCAAGGTAGACGTAGCTATCTCTCCAAGATTTATCTTTCCTTTATGGTGAAAGTGTTCAAAATCTTTTCTTCTAGATGTTTGAAATGTGCAGTGATACCATTGTTAACGATACTCGCTTTGCTGTGAAACCACACATCGGAACTTTAGGATCTCTTCTAAGTATAACTTCGTGTTCATTAATCAGCTGGTCCTTCTCTCCGCTTCGCTCCCCCTAGCCTCTAGTAAGAATCATTCTTCTCATTCTTCCATGAGATCCATCTTTGTTCCTCATCTTTTAGGCTTGGCTTACTTCACTTAGCATAATGGTCTCCCATTCCATCCAAGTGGCCCCAAGCTGATTTATCTCTTGATGCCCAGTAAGGTGGGGTATATCAATACCATATCTTTCCTTTACCAAGTAGGCTTTATAAACAATGACATCGTAAAGTACCGTGTGCCATGTCTTGTTCAATTAAGGACTACCCTGTAGAGCTGACGGTTGAATGCTTAGAGTTACAGCAAGACGGAAAACAAGAAAATGGTCATCAGCCTCCATTCAACTCAACAATGAAGAGATCAGGGGTTTTGTCTCAGTTACCAGTGAAGAGTCTATTCCAAAACATGGAGAGAGGAGTCTTTCAGGAAGGAAACAGTGGTCAATAATAATGGATCCTACATCAAAGTACACAAGAAAAGAATAGGAAGATGGTCATGTTTCTAGCAGCAGAGCCCACAGTAGCTAAATCTTGGAAGTAGTCTATATGCCCATCCACAAATGGACACATAAAGAAAGTGTGGTCCTTATATACAGTGGAATACTAAGCCAGGAAGAACTTTGAGTCATTTTTCAAATAGGGATTTACCTCGATCCCAAATGCTAAGTGAAATAAATCAGACACAGATGGTGGAATACCCCATGATTTCTATTACATGAGATACCCAAAGTATAAATAGAACAAATATTTAAAGAACAAAATAAGAGACCTGTGATAGGAAACAGGGTTACAGACTTTGTGGAGATGGGGACAGGATCTGGAGATGGTGGCAGATGGCAAGAAAAGGAGAAGTAAGTAAAAAGGATTAAAATATGTTATGTCTGTTCACCTGCTTCCCATGATGAATGTGTTCATTACGTATTGCAATAATGTACTAATAAAAAAAGTAACACGTCCTGAACAGTATTCTAAGACCTTCATAGTCCTAAGGAGATCTGCCCTGGCTCGGAAATGGAAGCTCGAGTCACATGGGACCGAGGTGGGGGGAAGAAGGAGATGGAGTTTATCTGTCTGATCCTCCTCTGAGTACTAAAGGGAGAAGGGTGAGAAGCTGGTCCTCCTCTGAGTACTAAAGGGAGAAGGGTGAGAAGCTATGTTATTTGGCATAGAAGGAAGTGTTTTGTATGGTTTTGCTGGTGCCATGATTTTAGCTCGAACAACCACACAGAGAGATTAATTGTTCCTGTGTATAGGAGTTGGACGGAGAGAGGGAGATTCTGGCCTAGCAATCTCCTAAACCAGGAAGAATAAGATCATTTGTCAGAAATGTGTTGGAGGAAAGATATGGAAGTCCCACCTGGGAAATACAGAATCACATAAAAAATAATTCTAAACTGTTTTCACAAACTCGAAGAAACATTTTGAGAAACTATGCATAAAAGTTCCTCTTTTTTTTTCTGGTTTTGCTCACAATAAGCAGACTGAAAGATAAAACTTTTTTCTCAGTGAATTAATCCATTGGTATACCTACAGAAAAATTTCCATTTTTAAAGCATGATCTTGAAATGTTTAGGCAACAAATTTAAGGGAAAAGGAGAAGAAAAACAGATGCACATTAGAACCTTAAGATCTCTCTCTCTCTTTCTCTCTCTCTCTCCAAAAGACATGATTACAAAACATCATTATCATGAAGAAATTGAGAGGATTGGCTATTACGCTATCTTAGGAAGGGCACATCTGCAAAATCCATACAATAGATGGTGTAGTTGCTCTTATCCCATCTTGAACTGAGATACATAACATTCCATTGGTTGCCGCTTGAAATTATAAAGCAAATCACAATTGAGAAAAGATTATAATTTCACAATTTATCACTGCTTTAGGTTGTAGACACGTTTTAAAGTTTTATTTTTTGCACACAAGTATACATATAAAATACTGAGTTCAATTAATTAGGACTTACGAAGCTATGTAATTCCATTCAGTGGTTGAAGACAATGACAGAGAGATGAAACTAGAAGCCTTAGAGTATATTTTTCACATAGCTTTAAATAATTTTCACTATTTATCAAGAATAATCCCAAAGTGTTCTTGAACGTTAAATTATGAAAACTTATATGGATTGAAAAACACCCTTCCACTAAAATCCCAGTAGGGGTAAAATAGTGTTGATAAAAAATAAAAATAACTTTATAAAACATTTATAGTGATTCAAAGGAAGTTGATAAAAATTGTCCATTGATATTCTATCTAGAGAGGACATATATATCTAGGGATATAGATTAAATTTTGCATGAGTTCCATTTTTACAAGGTTAAACTTTCAAAGCATTTCAAAGCAACATGCAGTGCTTATCTTTTCACTTTTCTTTTAAACTGTATGGGATCAGGGCAGAAGAGCTTTCATATCTACTCAGACCTGGATCGTTAAAATTCCTGGCTTAAATCATTAACCATCCCTTTATAAATCATTCCTGTTAAGTATAAATTCAATCCATTCCATAAGAGGTCTAAAATAAAATATAAAAATTGTACTTTTATCTTTTTGTCCTTACCTTAGCTAACATAGAATTTTTCTTACTCAGTTACCCCAATCTACTTGTCAATTAGCTTTGTTCTAACGGGATTGGTAAATGAAAGTTGAACATCAATATCTCTTGAATGTTGATCGAGAAAAACAATGAATACCCTTCACAATGACATCAGAAGAATATTAAGTATGAAGGATCAAATGTAATGGAAGATGGCAGCATTCCTACACCAGAAATTGCAAGACAGTTTAGGGATTAATCAGCAAAGGCTAGATGATGAATGGAGTAGAGTACTCAGCATGTCACAATTGTATTTTCCTCCCAATTGCTATGTACATTGAATGCAATCCCAATGTAAACTCCAACAGTTTTTGCAAAATGGACAAACAGAAGTTTATACTAAAGTGCAGGGCTGGGGATTTAGCTCAGTGGTTCTGCTGCCTGCCTTGCAAGCTCAAGGATCCGAGTTCAATCCATGATACCCCCCAAAAAAAAACAGTGCAGAGAAAGTACTTCAACCAGGACAATGGTGAGGAAGAATGAACTCACAGCATTTAGATAATCATAACCTGGTTTCAGGACGTCATAAGAAGCTTCAATAATAAAGACAGGGTGGTACTGACCTAACGATACTTCAAATCTACAGAATAGGCAGTTCAAACATAAAACTACTTACATAGGGATACCTGATGTTTTTTGTTTTTTGAAAGATCTGTTCAACAATTGTGCTATAAAAGCCAAATGCCCATACAAGGAAAAGTAAATTCTGAGCTTCATACATAATACTTAATTTTAGCTATAAGAAAAACCAGAATGCAAGTGCTAATGCTATCAAGCTTACGGAAGGACACAGGACTGTATGTTGTTGACATTCACATTAGTGATAATCACATGTCACCCTTTACAAAAACTGAGTAAGAAAGAAACAAGGCAAAAAGGCAAGAGAATGAGTGTCATAAAATGTCTATGGGAAGGATGACAGGTTGCATTGTTTCCTGTCTGACTATCTGATAACAGTAATTAATAATAATAAGCCAGACTAACTTGAAAAGTCTCCTTCGAAAAGATATCATTAAGAAAGTAAAACTCACACTTTGAGAAAACAAGCACAATTCATATCTGACAAAAGACCTTCAGTTGGCATTTATAACAAAGTTATAAATCAATGAAAAAAGGGGAGGATTTTAGATTAAAAAAACAGGAAAAAGTTTTTAATTAGGCTATTCATATAAGGAGATATCCAAATTTCCAGTTACATACGAAAAGATGTTCAACAGTTCTCATTAGCAAAATGTCAGTGAACAATCTCGGGGAGATACCAGAACACACATAGAGAGAGGCATAGCTCAACTACAAAACTGAGGAGATATCTATCGTTGGCAACAACACTGAGCAAGTGGAATTCTCATAGTTCACTGGTGGCACGGTGAAATGATCCATATTACAGAATTATTTGGGTGCTTCTGGCACCCTTAAACACAGGCCTACTAAATGATCCAGAAAGCCTACACCTGAGTGAATATACCCCAAGGAAGTGATGTGTTTCTCCACACAATGTGCCCAGCACCGCATAGACAGGGAGACACTTCACTCATGATGGGCAAAAATAAAAGTAATCAAAGTGCCCCTCACCTAGACAGTGAACAAAGAAAATTCCCCATATTCTTACAATAAAAACGCTTCTTTGATATGAAGAGATGCGCAGCGGTGGTACGTATGCTGTCATTTTTACAGACCAAAATATCCATCGTGTTTTGCAAAAGAGGACACAGAAGCTGGATGCTGTGTGATACATTTTTACATCAAAAAACTACCACAGGCAGAGGCAGGTGCAATCCCCACGAGAGAAGTTTGGAGTTTCATAGGAATGGCTGTGTCTGCAAAAACACAGCAAAAGGATACAAAAGAGAAGGGTTATTGTATCACAGGGGAATGTCTGGCAGGTGATCCCACTAATGCAAAGACAAGATGATGAAACTCAAACTTCTCCACAGGACAGGGACGGAAAGGGCTGTGCATTTAATCTGTAATGGAGTTCTTTGGGAGATGAGTTTGACAGTAGAAACGGTGGGGATCTTCTGCTGTTTATGAGGAATGAAAGAGATGATCATGAAGATGCAGGCTTCATAATGTCACACGATATGATTTAGATGTCACGTACTTCTAAAGCTTTTAATGAAGTCAAGTAGCCACTTTGTATTCTGTAATAGTTCTACATAAGTTACCTGAGAACCAAAACTTGTCATGAAAAATGTCACTGATAAATCATTCAACTCGGCCTGTTATACTCTGTGTTGGGGGTGGGGGGGCAGCAAGGTTAAAATAAACACTCCCCTTATTAGCATCATACTGACACTAAACTTCCTCAAAATATTCCTAATTTTCTATCACACAATCATAAAAGTAAGACTATTTTAAGCCCATTAAAATCTCAAAATAAAATTTAAATTTTGTACAGATGGATAGTTTCCAGCTAAATTCGAAGTGAGTGTGTCACTGTATATTTCACTCTGTAGTTCATCAGCCTGGAAGAGTACCATTTTTTGAGTGTTTAAATCTAAACAATTGAACAATTGAAAAGATGCCAACAGAAAACCCTGAGAAAAACAAGAAAGTAACGACTATTTATCTTTATCTTTCATGCTTCCAAATCCCATCGGATTAATGATGTGGGTTTGGAT
Organism: Fukomys damarensis; assembly: GCF_012274545.1. NCBI lineage: Eukaryota > Metazoa > Chordata > Mammalia > Rodentia > Bathyergidae > Fukomys > Fukomys damarensis. The sequence goes on from NW_022900951.1 coordinate 4,750,443, forward strand.
GTACTTTGAATCATGATGCTGCTTTAGAATAAGTTTGCGCACTCACTTTGACAAAATTCTATTTACTCAAATCGTTTACTACATGGACATAATTGGTAGGATTCTGAGCTTCAGCCAACAGTAGTGATTTTAGTGCAATTCAGCACCCAGTTTTCACTCGCAGAATCTAAATTTTATAATACAGTTTATTTGAGAGAACTGAATTAATTTTTTGGTAAATATTTTGTTTCCCTTCCCCCAGCAATTTGTAAAAACTTTGGTGTAAAAATGCAATGCTTGGTTTTTAGGTGACTAAAAATTAACTTACAAAATAAGTGGAAAAATCAAACATATGTCTCTGCCCTGGATGGAAAGATTTGGGGAAGAAATTACTTTTAAAATATTTATTCTTACTGACTTTCTCCTTGCCATTGTGTGATTAAGTAGTTAATTTCTGGCATGAATTATTTTATTATTTTAATAACTATTGGAGTTAACCAAATGCATTAAAGTATACTGAAAACATTAACAGTGCTGTAAGGGAATTCCTAGGGTCACCACAAGATACCCGCCCCTGGTGCCCACGCAGATTCTAACTTTCCCTTGTTCGATAATGGTGATGTGCTGCCAGGACTCTGAAGACCTCGTTAAAAAGTCGCAAATCAATTGCCTTTGTCATCGGGAAATTGTGAGTTGGGTGAGCCTGATATGACCAGGGGTGCCTTTCAAGTCAACTGGAAGCTTTCTGGTGAGAAGCAGGAAAACAAGGGAGACACAGTAGAAGCAGCAGTATGGTCAGGACCTGAGTCCAGTCATTAGAAGCTAAAGGTGGTCCCAGGTGAGACCCTCGTGACAATATGGGCAGGCAACCTGGAACCATGAGGAAAAGCAACCCACCAACAGGACAAGAGCTCTTGGCAGCTCTCCATTCTCTAGTTTAGTCACCTGGGTGACCCGTGCCTTTCAGTCCAGTGAGACGCTAGGCAGAACACACATCTGTGTCATGCTTGGGCTTGTGATCTGCAGAGCCGCGTGTTTTAGTCACTGTCTCATCACTGGGACGCAGTACCCAACACCCGAAATTTGAGTGTTGATTGGTTTCTTTTGGTTCATGGTCTTCAGAGGATTCAGTCCATAGCTGTCTGAGTTCCGAGGCAGAAAAACCGGGGTGAAACCAAGCCCTGTTACCACCATGAAGAAAGAGGGGAGAGGAGCCTGGTTACAACCTGGTGACCACCTCCAACCTCACCCCACACTCAGCTGCATGAACCCGCCTCGTGGGCATGGTACCCCTATGATCCACTCACCTTCCAAGCACACAAGATGCACCCTGGGGACGTTTTAGGTCTAAACCATGACAGCATGGGCTGTTTGAGCTGCTAGGTGTGCGATGGCACACAGAAAGAGAAAGCTGATGGAAGGGCTGTGTCAGATAACAGAGACCACAGTTTTTATCTGAATTGTCCTCAATGCCTATGTGTTGAAAACTGTGCCCCAGTCTATGGGACAACTGGGAGATGGCAGAACCTTCAAGAAATTGATTCTACTGGGAGGAAGTCGGGTCACTGGAAATGTGACTTTGGTAGAAACTTGGGAGCCCTGGACTCCTCTTCATTCATATCCCACAGTGAGGTGATCAGATCTGTTCCTCCACTGTCTCCCGCCAGACCCCACAGCAACAGGACCGACCAAGTGCGGACTGACCTCTAAAACTGGAAAACAGCCAATATGCTTATAAAGCAGGCTAAGTATGTAAATTGATGAAGTGATTTGGTGCCATTGATTAAGAGCTGAAATCATTTAAAACCCATAGATTTCTAGTACTTTTTAAAACATTTCTCAATGGTAAAGAGATGTCATGGGTGCTGAGAGTTATTTCTGAAGACTCCATGAACCTATGAGGAGCAATAATAACTCTTTTTTTCTGGAATTTGAAGAGTGAATATAACAATCTTGGAAGTGCTCATGTTTTATGTCTGTACCTGAAAGTTAGGCAGGGAAGACCAAGTTGCTCAATGCAGTTGGGATAGAAGATTAAAGAGGGAAATGTTTTCCCGGCTGTGTTTTCTAGTTTTCAGTTGGCAAACCTGCCTTAAGTGTGGCCTTTTATTCCCAAATTGGGGTTGACATTGGACTTCCAAGCTTGGGAGACACCCATGAGTTTCACTGTTGAGAGTGGTGAACCCCACAGGTTCCTCTTGTCCTCTAGGTTTGCTTGAGGACAAACTGAGTCCACTCATGAAACATCTTGCTATGATTCAGGACCTTTCTGAATGTCAGATGCACAACAGATCTAACTTTAGGTCAGAGAGACTGACCTAAAGAGAGTGAAAATACATAACTCATCACTGGGCTTACGCTATGCTCTGGTTTCCGAAGAAGGCAGTGTGGCATTTCTATGCCCGATCAAGGCAAAAGCAGCAGATTTCAGGTCCTGAAGCTTTTCTTAGGCAACTGGGAAGTAGAACCTCCCCATGAGGCTTTGTTCTTTACTTTTTAGTTTTCCCTAAAACTAAAGGTTTTTGGGATCACCAAACCAGCAGCCTTGTGAGATTGGAAATTCAGCTGGCGATCTCAGACTTCTGTCAGCCCTGAACATCAGTATTGGGTGCTGGCACTTTTTGCAGGTCAAATTGGTATGTGTATTATTTTAAGTGTGTTGACGATATTTAGTCACTGATTCTTCCAAACACAGAGCTAACTTTTAAGGCTTTCGTGCACATGATTTATTTTCAATGCTGTGCATTCCAACTATTAGCACACGGGTGATCCAGCTGTCTCACTCCAGTATTCTTGATCTTCGCGGGTAGAAAGGTTATCTTGTATTATCATAAGGGAAAAAATGACAGTGTATTTTGATGAAACCATTACTTTGGTTATACAGTATAATGCCATGTACCTTCTTGATTGGGTTATTCTCTCTTCCTCCTCCATTTTTGTTTGGGTTCAGATGCCAAGAGTCCCAGGACCCAGAACAATTAGCCACTCCCTTTGAGTGTGCCTGCAGAAAGTGTGTTCTGTGTCTTTTGTTTTGTTGGTACCGGGGATCAAACTCAGGACCTTGTGCTTGCCAGGCTGGTGGCGGAACCACTGAGCTACATCCCCCACCCAGTGTCTTTTGAAGGAAGTGATCTATTGAAACTTTCGTAGGGGTGTTTGAATATTTTATAGTCCTTTTGTAATTTATGTTCATGCTTTTTGTTCTAAATATTTATCTCAATTGACTTTCACCTCTTGGTATTTCCAAAAAAAATCAACTCGGAAAGTTTCATGGAAACTTCAGGTGGCTGGATTTAAAAATGTTTTAAAATGCATCTTCAACGCAGTGAAAGATTCACGCATGAAATCTAGTCATGTCCTTTGTGGATATTTTCTTCATTTGATTTAGGGAGAAGCTTCTTTAAGAAGGCACTCGGTGGTCAGTCAGAGGCCTCTTGGTATCTTGGTGACACAGAAGTCGCAATGGACTTGTACATTGTGGGGGAAAAACAGACTACCATCAAATCTTCTGGGAATGTGAATTGCAGAGTGTAGAAAGCAACTCTTGCTAAGATCCTGACATACCCACTTCCGGGAACCAGTACTTTCTTAATACTAAAATTAGCTGTGCTGTGCTGTTCTGTGAGGAATAATCTCTTTCATCATAACAAATCATGTTTCTGTGTCACGAAAATGACACCGACCCTGTCATCCCAGAATCGCTGCAACTTGCAACAAACTCAGATCCGCCTGGTCTTCTGGATGCACCGTCCCAGAACGTGGACTCATTCTGCTGCGACGTGGCTCATCCAATATCGTATAGACGTCATTTCGGGCACCTGTGTGAATTGTGATTTATTTAATCTTCAAAACCATGGGGGCCTGGTAGGGACCAGGTTTCACCGGCTCTAAGCGTTTGAGCTGGAGTCGATTTCGTGATAGCAAAGGTGGAGTTCCTGCACTTTTAATCTGAGAAGATCTGCCTACATTTGCATACTAGGGAAGGAACAGACGATTAAAGAGAGAGCGAGGAACGTGGTAGAGAGTAGCATAACAAGTACAGTCATCACCAAGCTCAGTGTGTCCTGGTTCGTTGGGTTTCTCTCTGGGTAACGGTTCTGCCTTCTTCCTTTTCCACACAGTGTCCTGAGGGAAGCATGATTTCTTTCTACGCCAGAATCAGTCCTGCTCAGGAGGACTTGGGAGCAAACCTCCCACAGGGAGCAGCATCTCCAGTTGCCCTGCAAGCCGGCTGCATCCTGTTAGCCCATTCAGTGTCACCCAAAGTCCTCTCAGAAATTCCTGCTCACGTCTCAAAAGACACATTGCATGGTTTGGAAAACGCTGTAAACTCCCAGGAGAACGAGAGACCAAGGTATGAGATCTTTCTAGATAAGGAAGACTGTATAGTTTATTTTCCTACATATTTTTCTCTGGGAAAAGTGAGTTTTATTTTAAACTTGCCTTGTAAAACTGCTTGGATTCACATCTATGATATGAAGTGATGGGAAAAGATTGCTTCCAATTTCCGATGCATGTATATGGAACTGAAGATTTCTGAATACTGGTAGTAACTGAATATAGAAATACTGCGAAAGTTTCTCTCTCTCTCTGTCTGTCACTGTCTCTCTGTCTCGCTCCCTCCCCTCCCCCTCCCCCTCCCCCGGCCTTCTTCCCCTCCATCTCCCCCTCCCCCTCT
>NW_022900951.1:4755223-4813153 GCF_012274545.1 Fukomys damarensis
CTACCTCCCTTTCCCCTCCCCTCACCCCTCCCTCTGAAATGGGTGCCATGGAAACCTTTACTTTCATATTACTTTTGCTAATTGTGCCGTTTTCTGGAGATGTTTGAATCCCAGCACATACCATTCAAATCATTAGCATGTTTCCAAAAATAACAAAATTCCAAATCTCATTTATGTAGACAGACAGAAGAAGGAGGGAATGGATCACTGAAAGAAAAGTTTCTGTTCACTTCAGAGACAACATGTGGGATGATGTACTCAATCTAATTTTGCATTAGTGTGGTTCCTTCAATGCCAAATTTACGCAGCTCCTCGGACATGACTATTTTATATTCTCTTTTAAATTACACATACCTAAGTTCATTTCAGGGGGTTTTGTAATTAAATTGAAGCCAAAAACCTGTGCTCTTCTCATTTGCTGCTAAGGATCTTCCACAGGAGTCATCGTGTGAAGAGAGGGAACATCTTACTTTTTGTATATTTGAAACAAATGTGCACAAAAAATGCACTTTATCACATTTTCAAGGATGTCATAGAAAAGTGGTGAATATTCAAAAATAAACTTTATTTTCAGATCAATGGATGGAGAACAGATCTTTGTACTTAAAAATTGTCACACCTATTGCATTTTCCATTTGTGAGAGAATGTGTATTTTACTCTCTTCACGAGGGAAGGTCTTTTTCTTCTGACTTCCTGTGCTAAGGGGAGAAAACTGGATAGTATGATTTTTGACTTGGAAAATCAATGCACCAATACACTTAACAGAAAAATTAATCACAGTATCGTGCATGATCTTGTTACCTGACTTCAACCAAACATTTTATAATTTTATTTTGGGAAATTTGCCTGGTGTAATAACTGATTCTAAGGCTCATAGTCAAGCTCTAAACATACCAAGTATTTCAAAACAATCATCCATTTTGCTTGGACCTCTATGGACAACTTTAATATATGACAACAGTCCAGAGCCCACCCCCGGAAGTGGAATCCTATTAATTTACTACGCTTCCACCTTATTCTGCAAGGTAATAAAAAAATGCACCTAGCAATCACCTAGTAACTCCAGTGGGAAATACAAATTGATGTGTAGTAAGCGAGTTTATGTGGGAGGACTCAGTTATAGCTGTCGTTTTGTATGGTTTGTTTCTCTGTGTTTGTGTGTGTGTGTGTGTGTGCGCGCGCTGGATAGAAGTATAATGATTTTATTACGTGGTCCTCCATAATAACTGAACAGCACTTTTTTCATGCATTATGCATCTACTTAAAAAAAGAAGTAAAAATAAGAAGTCATTCAGACAAAAGCTCCGCGCCTCATTTTGTGATAATACTCGTAGATCCAACTTTAAAGTCTGCTGGTTCATATCCCTGCTCAAGGAAAAGTATCCTCTTTGACAACAGTAAGCGTTCAGCAGCATATTTTATTTAAAGTTTGGTATAACTTAAGGAAATACACACACATTCATTTGCCATCTTTGTTATCAGAGATATACATCATCTATATATAAATGAGAAAATTCTACCCACTTTATAAGTGGAGAAAAAATAAGAGTTGTATATGCTACGGGGATTAAATAATTATTAAGATAAAAAATCTCATTTAGCGAATTATTTAAAGCCTGGGAATGTACCTTAGTTTCTTTCTTGATTTAAAGAAATGTACTGATTGTGAAAATGCTGCAGAGTCAATGCATACCAGACCTTTTCTTGGGAAGATAGACTTTTACCACTTGCAGAGTCTGCTGACAAGCATTCGCGTATCAGAAATCATCACGGCAGTGTTTCATTTTTTAGTAATCCTGTACAAACTATAATTTGTCATCCCTGTGAGCAGGAGGCAAATATTTGGAAGTGTTTCAATCACTGGGAAGCTAAGGATTCACTGACTCCTTTCCAAAGTGAGTTACCTCAGTTAAGCGCACCAGGGGAGGAAGGCGGCATTAGAAAGGGGAACAGTTTCGCCACCTGTCATCCCAGCGGACCTCCACTTGGCCCTGGATTGCCTTGTCTGCTTTATTTATTATGTATTTATTTATTTGGTACCGGGGATTGAACTTGGGTCCTTGCACCTGCAAGACAGGCCATCAAACCGCTGAGCTAAATCCCCGGCCGCCTGTTCTGCTTTAGCTGAGGCGCACACTGTGCTCTTGAAATCTACTCTCACTACAAGTGTAGATAGTGTAGCCGCACCTGATGTTCCTTGCTGCCAACAGACAATTGCTATCTCTCCACTCTCTGCTCCTCGATTACTTTGTTCCTTTACCTGATTCTGGATCCTGATAATGGTAATAATCATTATTATTAATCATAATAATGATTAACTCTCCCATTCATCCGGGCAGCGCCGCTTCACTTGTACAGCAGAGTTCTCACTCTCTGGGGATGTTTACAGCGATGAAGAAGAGGTAGGTGGTCCGTGCCATAAGAAATGCTGGTTCTGACTGGAGGTGATGTAAAAGAAACAGTCACATTTCTGCTTGTACAATCCCGTATCTGGCCAGAAGGAATCCTTCAGGGACTTTGAAATTCATATTTGTAGAGCATATACACGAGCTCTCATAGCGAAATCCTTATATAGCATAACACTGTCTTCTTCTCTGTTGACTAGTTCATTTATGCCACGTATTTGTGGCAGGAACAAAATTGCATTCAAACAGATGGAAATTGGCTTTTAGGTATGAAGAAATTCATTTTCTTCTTATGCAAAAAAATCACAGAAATACATACAATAGACTGTGTATATGTAGATATACAAAAAGTTGAGATATTAAAATTCCAGTCAGAATGGCAGTTAGAGAATATAAGGTCTTGAAAGCATCCTTAAGAAAATGATAATAAAAAAGACTGAGAAACACTGATGCATGTACAATGCACATAAAACCTACAGTCTCCTTCAGAACGATCCACAAAAGCTCAGCAAGGTAGCTACCATGAGTCTTATAGATACTATTTTCTTTAATCATTTTCTTTCAGTGAATAATGCTACAAAGTAGCACTGCATTGGTTTCGATGATTAATAATGCCTTAACAAATCTGTTCTGATGAAGAACTAATTGCCTTGCATCAAATAAATGGACAACACACAGAGATGTACACATAGAACAATGCTGGTTGTAGAAGGGAGAGTTTTTAATGACTTCATTTAGGTGATAGCTCCATCAGTGATTTGGTGACAATATTTGTAATTTCCTTCCCTGATGGCATTGGTTGCATTCACTGGAATCGTTCAACTTCCAAGTCAGGTGGTAAGCATCCTTATTCAGGGAAAAATGTTTTTTATTATAACAGCATTCAACAACAAATTTGTTTAAAGTTTGGCATAGTTTAATGGAGTACACATTTATTTACTGGTCATCTGCGTTCTCAAAGAGCAAGGACTGAAGTTTATTGAAAACCTCCATTTTTGTTTTCCTGTTTTCCATTTCCCTTCCATAGGCTCACTCAGTGAATTTTAGTTGAATGACTATGCATAACCAGTTAGGCACAATTTAATGTAACCTTGTTATTAACTCCATGCTTGAAGGACAATTACTTATTTTCCTGTAACTAATTCCATCTTTAAGTTAAATCCATCCCCAGCTTGATGTGCAGTTTGGACCCTTGAGGAATATGGTATCCTGAGTCTTCACTATCATTTGACTTTGATAGACTCAGTTGCTTATATAGCCTAGCGATGGGCCCTACTCCCTTCCCAGCTGCAGTGGATGAATTAGATCTGTAATTTCAATTGTTGCTAAGATGGAACAGTGCTTCTTTGACTCTGATACAGCTACAGCTTGTGAGAAGTAACTTACAGGAGACTGAAGAACCCAGATCCATATTGTTTTCAAAACTCTATATATTGTATAGATTTTTCCATTTGCAAATATATTACCACCATTTCTGCAGGAAACAAAGGGATAATTTCATGGCTTTTTTTTCCCAGTACTAGGGATCAAAGTCAAGACCTTGTGCTTGCGAGACAGGCATGGTGCCACTGAGCTAAATCCCTGGCCCTAGGAAGGGATAATTTAACACCCCAGTTTTTTCAGGTGAAAAGTGAAATCCAGGAAGGTTTTTGAAAATGATGTAGAAAAAGGAAAGAGAGAGAGAAAAGAGTTACTGTAATCCAGCTTCTACAGTGTATTTAATAGTATATCTTGATTTAGTATAATTGTCTTACATGTTGTTTGTCCTATTAGTCTATTGTTAATTCGAATATATGTTAATTCACTCTATAATCACTTAAATAAATTAATCTGATGCTGGCAAAAAAGGGTAGAGGAAGGGGAAAAAATTGAGGTGCATTATATACATGTACCAGATCTCTACAGTGAAATAATGAGGTCATGCAAACATATATTAATAACATTTAAAATTTAAAAATTAAAAAAAATTTTTAAATCCAAAGAAAAAATAATGTAGGAAGGAGAGCATATTCTTTTTCTTCAGCTTTAATTGAGTTTATTGGTACATTTTAAGGATACAGTACAGTTACATTCATTGTTGGGATCATATACCTCTACATGACAGGACTTGGTTCTCATTTTTTCCCTTTGTCCCTGCCCTTCTTTCACCCCCTCCTTCCCTCCCCATATACAAACACTTTATTTCCATCTTTTCATTATCTCACATTTTTTCTTTTCCCTTATTACCCTTCCCCTACCCATCCCACCTTCCCTACATCTTTAGCCCCTTTCTTCCCATTTCACCATGTCAGTAATCTTATTAGGATCTTATGTATTATTACAGTTTACTCACACCTGAGAAACTATTCGGTATTTACACGTGTGACTTATTTATTTCACTTAGGAGTATATCTTCAATATGTACCCATTTTACTATGAATGAATCTATTTTCTCATTCTTTATGGCTGAGTAATATTCCATTTTATAGAAAAACCACATCTTCTTTATCCAGTTGCCAATGGATGGGCTGTTTCCAAGTTTAAGCTATTACAAACTGTGCCGCTATAAACATGGGTGCACATATGTCACTGTGATATGATTCTTTTAGTTCTTTTGGAAAGATACCCAGCAGAGGGATGGCTGGGTCAAATGGGACCTCTAGTCCCAGCTCTTTGAGGTATCTCCATATTGATTTCCGTAGTGGTTGCACCAGTCGGCACTCCCACCCACAATGGAGAAGGGTTCCTTTCTCCCCACAGCCCCGCCAACACTTGTTATTGTGTGATTTCTTGGTAGCAGCCATTCTTTGTGGGGTGAGGTGGAATCTCAGTGCTGTTTTCATCTGCATCTCTCGAATGACCAGTGATGTGGAACATTTTTTCATGTATTTACTTGCTGCTTTTATTTCTTTGCCTGAGAAATATCTGTTCATTTCAGATGCCCAGTTTTGAATTGGGTCTTTATATTTGGGAGGCTGATTGTTTTGAGTTCTGTGTATATTCTAGATAATAGTCCCTTGTCTGAGGAGCAGTAGTTAAAATTTTTTCCCACATTGTAGGTTGTCTCTTAGTTCTGTTGATGGTTTCTTTTGCAGTGCAGAAGCTTTTCAATATGATGAGATCCCAGTTATTTATTCTTTCTTCTAGTTCCCGTGCTACTGAGGATTTGTTCATAAAATATTTTCCTATGCCAATGTCATCAAGAGTTCTGTCTAACTTATCTTCCAGCAAGTTTAGTGTTTCTGCTTTAATATTTAGATCTTTTATCCACTTGGATTTTAATTTAGTGCGTGGTGAAAGATAAGGGTCCAGTTTTAATCTTTGGCAAGTTGAAATCCAGTTTTTCCAACACTATTTATTAAAGAGACTAGCTTTCCTCCACTGAGGGTGGTCAGCTCCTTTGTCAAAGATGAGGTAGCTCACTACATCTGGATTTGTTTTTGTGTCTTCCAATCTGTTTCCACTGATCCTCAGGTCTGTTTCTTTGCCAGTACCATGCTGTTTTCATCACAGTGGCTTTGTAGTATAGTTTCAAATTGGGAGTTGTTATGCCCGCTGCCATGTGTCTATTGCCTAGGATGGCTTTTGCTATTCTAGGTCTCTTATGGTTCCAAGTGAATTTTTGGATTCTTTTTTCTAGTTCTGTGAAATACAGTGTTAGAATTTCAATTGGCATTGCATTGAATCTGTATAGCAGTTTTGGTAGTATGGCCATTTTCACTATGTTGATTCTTCCTACTCAGGAGCAGGGGATATCTTTCCATTTTCTTATATTCTCTTCAATTTCTTTTTTCAGAGTGCTATAGTTTTTAGTGTAGAGATCTTTTACTTCTTTTGTCAGATTGATTCCTAGATACTTCATTTATTTTTGGATGCTATTGTAAAAGGAAAAGGAATTTTTTCCCTTATTTCTCCCTCAGTGAGTCTCTTATTTGTGTACAAGAAGGCTATTGATTTTGGGGTGTTCACCTTGTATCCAGCTACTCTACTGAATCTGTCAATTAAGTCTAGAAGTCTTTTGGTGGAGTTTTTTGGGTCTTCAATGTAGAGTATCATATCATCAGCAAATAATGACAGTTTAACTTCTTCCTTTCCTATCTTTATTGCTTTGATTTCTTTCTCTTGTCTAATTGCTATGGCTAATGTTTCCAGAACTATATCGAAGAGGAGTGGTGATAGTGGGCATCCTTGTCTTCCTGATTTTAACATGAAAGTTTTCAATTTTTGGCCATTTAGTATGATGTTGGCTATTGGTTTTTCATAGATAGCCTTTATTAAGTTGAGATATAGACCATCTATTCCAATTTTTTGCAGGATTTTTATCATGAATGGGTGTTGAATTTTGTTAAATGCTTTTTCTGCAACTATCGAGAGGATCATATGGTTTTGGTCCTTGACTCTGTTAATATAGTGTATTGCATTTATTGACTTACGTATGTTGAACCATCCTTGCATCCCTGGAATAAATCGAACTTGGTCAGGATGATGATCCTCTGTATTCTGTTTGCTAGTATCTTATTAAGTATTTTTGCATGTATATTCATTAAGTAGATTGGCCTGTAGTTCTGTTTTTTAGTTGTGTCTTTCCCTGGTTTGGGAATCAAAGTGATACTTGCTTCCAGGAATGAATTTGAAAGTATTGCTTCCCTTTCAATTTCATTGAAAAGTTTGAAGAGTAAAGGCAGCAGTTCTTCTCTAAATGTCTTGTAAAATTCAGCAGTGAATCCATCAGGACCTGGGCTTTTCTTTGTTGGTAAATTCTTAATGACATTTTCAATTTCACTGACTGTAATTGGAGTGTTTAAAATGTGTTTATCTTCTTTGTTCAGCTTTGGTAATTCATAAGTATCTAAAAATCTGTCCATTTCTTCTGTGTTTTCCATTTTATTACAATACAGGTTCTCAAAGTTAGGTATAAATAATCCTCTGGATTTCTGTGGGATCTGTTGTGACTTCACCCTTTTCATTCATGATTGCATGGATCTGAGCCTTTTCTTTCCTTTTTTTCATAAGATTAGATAAGGGTTTGTTGATTTTATTTATTCTTTCAAAAACCAACTCTTTGTTTCATTTATTTTTTGTATCATTTTCTTAGTTTCCATTGCATTGATTTCTGCTCGAATGTTTATAATTTCCTCTCTTGCTTGAGCTTTGGGTTTTTCTTGCTCTTGTTTTTCTAGGAGTCTAAGATTCCTCATTAGGTTGTTTATCTGAGCATGGTCTGTTTTCCTAACATGGGCATTCAGTGCTATGAATTTTCCATGTAGAACTGATTTTATTGTGTCCCATAGATATCTGTATGATATATTGGCATTTTCATTTATTTGTAAAAACTGTCTAATTTCTTCTTTAACTTCCTCTGTGATCCATTGATTGTTCAGGAGAGTGTTGTTCAGTTTCCATGTGCTTCTGAAGTTTCTACAGTTTCTTGTGCTATTGATCTCCATCTTGATTGCACTATGATCTGATAATATACAGGGGATAACTTCAATTCTTTTCCATTTATTCAGACATGTTTTGTGGGTCTATATGTGGTCTGTCTTGGAGAATTATCCATGTGCAGCTGAAAAGAATGTATATTCTCATTTTGTGGGGTAGAATACTCTATAGATATCTATTAAGTCCATGTGTTCCAAAGCTTGCTTGAGTTCTAGTATTTCATTGTTGATTTTCTGCCTACATGATCTGTCAATTTGTGATTGTGGGGTATTTACATCCCCCAATACAATTGTATTAGTGCTTATTTGGTTTTTTATGTTACTTAATATTTGTTATATATAGTTGGGGGCATTTATATTTCTTGCATATATGCTTATGATTGCCATCTCTTTCTCTTGAATTGTTCCCTTTGGAGGAATGTAGTGGCCTTCTTTGTCTCTCTGAATGAGATTTTGTTTGAAATTTACTTTGCAAATAAGATTGCAACCCCTGCTTTTTTCTGGGCTCCTGATGCATGGAGAATAGTTTTCCATCCTTTCACTTTCAGTCTATGGGCTTCTTTTCACACTAGGTGTTTTTCTTGTATACAACATATTGTTGGATTTTGCTTCTTAATCCATTCTGCCAGGCTATGCCTCTTGATTGGTGAATTGAGGCCATTAGCACTGATGGTTATAACTGATATGTTCTGACTTATTATTGTCATGTTATTGTCCTTTTGTTGACTCTTTTTACTTTTTCTCCCCTCTCCATTTAGTTTCTTGCCTTGCCTATTTGATTTAGTCTGTTGGGCCTCATGGTGTTGGGACCTTCATTGTCCTTTTCTAGGATATTTTTTAGAATTTCTTATAGTGCTGGTTCGTTGTTTATGAAGTTTGTCAGGTGTTCTTTGTCATGAAAGTATCTTATTTCCCATCCATTTTCAAAGAGAGTTTTGCAGGATACATCAGTCTAGGTTGGAGGTTGTTTTCTTTTAGTACTTGAAATAACTCACTCCAGGCTCTCCTTGACCTGAGGGATTGTGTTGAAAAGTCCGCTGTGATTCTAATGGGCTTTCCTTTGCATATGATTTGTTTCTTTTCTCTTACTGCTTGTAGTATTTTGTACTTCTGTTGGATTTCTGGGATCTTGATTATTATATGTTCAGGTGTAGTTTTTTTTTTATCATGGCTAGTTGGAGTTCTATATGCCTCACTTATCTGAATGTCAAATTTTTCCCTTCTGTTTGGCAAATTTTCTGTCATTAATTCTGTGAAAAGCTTTTTTAAGTCATTTGTGTTTTCTCCTGCTATTTTAAGGATTCTTATCAGTCTTATGTTATTCTTCTTTGCATCATCTATAAGTTGTTGGATCAATTTCTCATGATCCCTCACTGTTTGTAAGAGACCTCTCTTTTCACAGTCACTGATTGCAATCCTATCTTGTATATCTGAAATTCTATCTTCGCAATCTTTTATTCTGTCCTGTACACTTTCAATAGAGTTTTTAATCTCCTGAATATCTGTTTGGATCTGTTTTATGGATTCCCTTTCTTTCCTCTGTTGGGCATTGATTGTTTCCATTTCTTTCTTATGCTGAGTCTTCATGGCTTCTATCATGGACTTGATCTCATCTATTTTTTTGTCAGTTTCTGTTCCAGAGTCTCAAATCATGACTTCCATTTTGCTTACCATCTCTACAGTTATCTGGGAAATTATTTCTCTTTTGATATTTTCTAGAGCCTGATTGATCTGTTTTGTTACCTCCTGTGCTATGGGTCCAGGGTGTCCTGTTGGTTCACCATCAGACTTTTCATCCTCATTTGCCCTACTGTTTGCCATTGGTGAACTGGAAGTCTGTCTTTGTGTCTTGCTTAAGTATTTCTCATTTTTATTTTTTTTTTGTTGGGTTGTCCTTGTTTTCATTTCTGGGTTATTACTTAAATATTCCTGATATAGTTGCACTTTAGCGTTAGAGTCTCTAATAACTCCTAGACATTCTCATTTTCATAATATTGGAGAAAACAACTCATTAAATCAATCACAATCCTTTATCCCATTTGATACATTCAGCAGGCCAATAGGATCAAGCACAACTTGCAAATTGACCACTTGTGGTAGTCATTAATCTATCACCTTTAAACCATGTGATTTAAATTAAAATCAAGAAGCAGCCCAAAATATATTTGCAGTGAATGTGTTTTTCAATATAGCATCTTTACCATTTAGGATGGGGGCTTAGACTGAGTTAGGACAAGAGGAGTAGATAAGTGAAAGAATTGGAGAAGGTTCGAAGTGAGTCCAGAGGACATAGAATGACCATACAACCTTTACAAAACTATTAACTTCAAAGGGGATAGATAGAGTACAGGAATAAGGACAAGAATATATCCCCTTAACAGTAACAGGGGCTTGCCTTTCCTTGAAGCTACGGAGCCATGAGTGAAGTAAAATGACAGGAGAAAAGAGCATAAAGAAAAAAAGAAAAAATGATTAAAGAAGAAATCTGAGATAGGGCAGGAGCAGGAATAGAAAGGGAGATGAGGGATAATATGGTGGAATAAGAGACTGAGTTGAAGAAAGAGGACAGAAAAAAGAAAGAAATTGCAGGGTGGAATGAGGAAAAGGAGAAAAAAAAGAATTTGAAGGGCCTCTTTGAGACTATGTCTCTGCTGTCATATTATACCATGTGTACAGCCATGTGCAGAGCCAAGTCCCCTGATCTGAACTAGCCAATGGCAGATCCCTGAGACTCAGACTGACCTCAGGCCACAAGGCCTAAATTGAGTTTCCCAACCTGCAGGGTTGAACTCCATTCAGTTCTATTACAGGTTTCCCTCTGCCCTTTCTTTAAAGATGTTCAAAGTTGGGAGCTCAGAAAAATACCCTTCATGACCACCTATGCCTCTGCAGAGTGGGTCCAAGGACTGGCTCAATCAGGAGGTTTGAGAATGGGGGAGGTGGAGTCAGGTCGTGGGGCTGTTTCAAGGGGGCCTGCATGGCTACCTTCCTTGCTGGATCTGGTGGCGCACAGTCAGGGAGGTCACAGACCTGCCGGTGGGCCCAAGCAGGCCAAGGAGAGCATATTCTAAAGAAAATATTTATGAATAGGCAGAGGATAGTAGGCTTTCAACATAGCAAAACGATCTCCGATGAGGTTTTAGTGGTGCATCTGTGTTATTATACACTTTCATGGCTCATGGAAAATACAGCAGCAATAAGTAAGTCACACACATGTAAATACCAAATGTTTCTCTCATGTGAAATACAAAAAGTGGAAATAAGATCTAAATGGTATAATTGACAATGTGAAATAGGAAGAAAAGTGCTAAAGGTGTAGGGGAAAGTGGGAAGGGTAGGGGAAGGGGAATAAGGGAAAAGAAAAAAATGTGAGAAAATAAAAAAATGGAAAAAAGTTTTTGTAAATAGGGAAGGGAGGAGGGGATGAAGGGAGGGTAGGGACAGGGGGAAAAATTGAGAACCAAGACCTGTCATGTAGAGGTACAAGATCCCAATGATGAATGTAACTGTACTGTATACCTAAAATGTACCAATAAACTCAATGAGGAAAAAAAAAATACAGCACCAAGATGGAATGTTCATGTTACTCGTGGACTGTGGCTGACACTGTGTCTATCAGTTCTAATGTACCACTCTGGTGCAGCACAGTGTTTCTGAGGGAGACTGGAAGGGTATACAGTGAAGGATACAGGAGAACGGTATAAGTGTTGCATTACTGGTGAATCTAATGCTAAACTTTGCCATACTGGGGAATCTGGTACTGCTCTAAATTTGGCCCGATTAGAAAGGGAATTAGTTTCTGTTATGATGTGTAGTCCTTCACCATCATTAACTTCTATGATCATGTGATTAATTTAATCTCTTTGGACCCTTCTAAAGACAGCCCGCATGAAGTAAGATTAATCTTATCTTCTCTGAGTCCCCATTTCTCCACTTTTATGACTGGAGCCTAGTCTGCAGGTATAGCATGTGAATAGTAAATAAGGTACATAAAATTATTTTAAATACATAGGAAAGGCATTTTTGAATAAAACGGGGAAGTTTCATTTACTACTCTTCAGACTAAATATCTCTTCTAAAATATTCATTGCTAACTCGCTTTTCCCTTTTATACTACTCCTAGTTATTGTATTTAATGTCTGATTTTTCTAATGCACACCCAATATTTTAACACAATGCTATTTGACATTTAACACAGAAGCTTCAGAATGCACTTCAATTGATTTTTTTTTTTTTGGTCAAAATGCTAATTCTACTACATATTTCAGAAAGAAAACCCTACACTGAATTCCATAGCTTCACCATAAGGATTTGGGGGGGTCAGGCTTGGTTCAGTCGTGAGCTGTGTGCTTGCCTCCGTCTCTAACCTGAGTGAGAATTTTATCTTGACGCTTTAATAATAATTTCTCTTCTATGCTGTGAGGTGAGATCTAAGCAACCAGTAAAGAATGATGTTGCCTGTTACTTTTTTTGCACCAGAAGCACAAGAAAATAAAAAGAGGAGGAAATTAGAAGCCATAGGCTGTGCTTACCTTCTCTTCTAGCAAGAAGAGAAAAACCATGTCATACTATCCATATTTTTCAGTACTTTAACCAAAAGGATAAAACTTTGGATTTCCTTGGACTGAATAAAAACCTAAGGCTTAATAAATATAACATCTTTCTTACAGTCCCTTGAATATAATAAAAAAAATTTTTTTGTTTTGTTTTGTTTTGTTTTTTGGAGACAGAGTCTCACTATGTAGTTGAAACTAACCTGGAACTCACTATGTAGCCCAGGCTGGTCTCGAACTCACAGTGATCCTCCTGCCTCAGCCTCCCAAGTGCTGGGATTATAGGCATGTGCCACCACGCCCGGCTTATAATAAAAATTTGACAAAGTTAATTGCAAACTTACAATGATCTTACAATAATTATTCTAAGGGTTAAATATTTCTTAAAAGAACAAATCTAGTTTCCATTTTTAAGCACTTAATATCCCAAAGGATTTTATAAATTCTTAATATCTGATACTTTTATGAATTATTTTAATTTCTCATGCCCAAAATATAATATCCTAACAAAGGCAGATGTTCTGACACCTGGATCACCTTTGAAGATATATTTAGTTATTCACAGTACTAAAACTTTTCAATCTCAAATTTTCATCCATTGATGTATTTAATGAAATTTCTATTACATGCTCCAAATTATAGTTACATTTTAATTTAGAATCACTGGGTTGCTTGCCAGATTTTAAAAGTCATCATTTTCTGTTAAATATAATATGTAATACACAGAAATTATCCAAGAAATTTTGATTTCATAAAGCTAAAAGGATTAGTGTTCAAACTTGGCTTCCATTCGCTGTCTTGTGTTGTCTGTCCAGAAACATTCCAGTTCTGTTCAGTTTCTGTTATTTCTGAAAAATACATCTTCCTTGCCATATCGCTTCAGTTTTCATTATAAAATTCCATCTGTGTGGTGTTAAATGATACTTTCATGGTATCCTCTGTGGGCACTGGAGAAGGACTTTGTGCTGCCTTCTCCTTCGAACCCCATTCTTTGCTGAACCATTACATTTTTCTCCACAGTTGTGATAGAAATGACCACCTGCTTCAGTATTATGACAAATACCCAATTAGATAGGTCCATCATATGGTTTCCGAAGTGACCTTCAAGTCCCATATATTGAGAGATGGTCCGCCCTTAGAAGATGGTGGAGCGGCTGGGTGACAGAGTCTCATGGGAGGAAGTTAGGTTAGTGGGAGACCCACGTTTGAAGGAGATGGTGAGACTCTACTCCTTCTACTTGTTTTCTTTCATTTTCCAGTTAAGGGTGAATGGTTTTGCCCTGCTACACGTGCCATCGTGATGTGCTGTCTCAGGGCTGGGGATTTAGCTTAGTGGTTCCACCACCTGCTTTGCAAGTACAAGGAACTGAGTTCGATCCCTGGTACAAAAATATTACTACTACTACTACTACTACTACTACTACTACTACTAATAATAATAATAATAATAATAATAATAATAATAATAATTAATAATAATGTGCTGTCTCAACCGAAGCAATGGAGCTAACCAATCATGAACTGAAATTTCCAAATCCCTGAGACGGAATATCCCTTTTCTCTTTATAAGTTGAATGTCTCAGGTATTTGTTAGAGGAGTGGAATGATGACTGATGGAGTCCGAATGTGAACCTGTCATTAACAGCTTTGTATGTATTCTTTGTCTCTGTGACACTGGATAGAGACATGCCTGTACAGTGCCATTGACCTTCTCCAGTCCTACAGCTGCATTTGTCCGAATCATGAAATATGTGAAAGAGAGACTCCAAACAGTACAATGGTTCAAATGCAATAAAAGTTCATTTGCAGATCATATCATGGCATTATCTCTGTTGATCGGTCGAACACTTTCTGCTCCATACTCGTGAATAGGCACTTAAGATTCTGTCTGGCATAGAGGGGATTTGGATATATCAGTGCCATAGGATGAATACAGTGAATATATTTATTAATTCAAAGAATATTTTTCATGTTGGATGAATGGACACAATACTTACTCATTTAACCATGTTTCATGGAGGGTATTAAAATGGAAAGTGACAAAAGTGCTCTAGTTTCCAGAGAGAAAAGCACCTTTAATTTGGAGAGGAGGAAAATATTAGACTGAAGGAAGGACCATTTGTTTCAATCATTATAGCCACACAGGGCAGAAAATAATTAATTTAGTATTTTCTTCTGCCCTGCCCTGAGCATAAGGCTCTTCTATGGTTTGGATCTGAAAGGTGCTACAAAGCCACATGTGTTGAAGTCTTGGTCCCCAGTCAGTAATGTTCAGATCTGGGTCTTTGGAAAAGGGATCATATTGTGAGGGCTCTGTTGCTTTCCTTAGAATTCGCCCAAAAGAATTAAACTCAGCACACTAGAGCGATACCTGTGCACCCCTGTCTGCTGTGCCACGATTTTCAGTAGTTATGCCATCAAGTCAGCTAAGGGTACCCATCAGCTGATGGATAAAGAAAATACTCCGTGTATACACAATGAGGAAGGAAATCATTTTCAGAAAAATGGATGGAATGGCGATCAACAATCAACACATTATGTCAAATAAATCAGACCAAGAAAGACAAATATCACATTTTATCTCATTTGGGGGAGAGGGAGAGAGGAGGCAGAGGGAGAGAAAGAGCATGAAAGTAGAAGACTATGAAAGAAGAGGAAAAGTACTAGGGGGAAGAAAAAGGGAAGGGCAAGCTTTGCAATGATGGAGAGTAAACAATCAAACTATATGGACACTTGACAAAATGAAACTCATAACTAGTGTGCAGTGATAAAAATAAAGGAAAAATAATACCAGTAGGTTGTGCATAGGAAGTCAGTTTGTGCCACCAGGTTGGATTGTGTAGATTTTCTTTGTGCATTAACTACACGTGGAAAAATTATTTGTCCCTAAACTAGTGCCTAAGGGAACTTGGGCATTTCAAAAGGAAGACACAGGGCCAGCCAATCCATTAGGGAAACATACCACTAAATGCTAAATCCTTGTTGATTGATTTAGTGGTCCAGAAACCATAATTAATGCATGACTCTCACAACCTATTTATGACAAATAGGAAAAGTAATAGTTTTATGTTTTTCTGCCATTATTTTCAACGATATTTATAAATTCCAAAACCTAAATGGAACCTCAGTGTTTCGTTTTCCTTATTTCTGCTGCAAGGCATCACTGTGAAGCTATTATAAGACAAGTGAATATCCTTCTAATTCTTAAAGATTTATAGGCAAAGAGTTTCCAACAGCAACACTATAATTCTGATTTTGAACTACATTGGAGAACAGATGTTTGAATTTTATGATACAGGCACACGAGTTTATATGATATTTTAACATCGTTCCAGACTTTTAGAATCGAGACAAAATGATATCATACCGTATTTCTTATTAGTTTTATCATCGCTATACATTTTTCATGATCTCTGGAGTAAATAGTTGACATCCTATGGAAACAAAACCTCAGCAGAAATATTCCTAATAATTTTGACACTTGGAAAATATTATTAACCTTCCCATTTCCAGGTAATATGCCATGTTTTGGTTGCTGGTGCAGTATGGAGTAAATGTTACGTATTTCCATTCTTGCTTGAAGACTGAATGTGATGGATAAATTGTTTTTTTATGTATCTTTCTGTTCCATTACAACTGACTTAATACAAATAGCACCTGTAAGAGAAAACAGGTCAGGCAATCACCGATGAGGTAAATACACACGTGATGCAGCTCAGTTGTACTGGCACATTTGTGTAGATTTATCAACTAGAAATATAGATTTTTATTCCTTATCTTAGTGTCATTGGACACGACTTAGCAGCGATAGCACAAGAAACCATCCTAAGGAGCCAAACACCTCTTGTTTGAGTGGAGAATTTATTCCTGTGAATGCGAATTGAGAAATGATGATCTTCCCCAAGTGGTGTCCATGCTGAAATCACTCATTGGGAAAGCTTCTTGCCAACATCAAGAACTGTGCAACCCTCTTGTGTTCAAGCCTTCCTTGGGACAACCGAGCACTGCTGGCCTCGCCTGGAGGCCCAGGCCTGCAGGCTCTGTCTTTGGCTTGGGGCCCCATCCCTCCAAGCACATCTTGCTCAACTTTTGCACGTCAGCTTATCCAAATTGTGCTTTATGGGACTCCGTGGGGACACCTGGGTGTGGCTTTTAGTCCTGAAATAAAGCACATTAACAACACTGGTGTGACTCAGTCCACGGGGAATCCATATTGTTGGATAAATACTTCACGCGTTAGTGAAATTCCAAGTCTTCCAGAACATTGACAAGCAGACAGAGAAGTGTGGCTTCTTTTACCCTGACCCTTGGAGTCTTTACCCCATTTGCTGATGCCACCAGTTTCATAGGCCACCTGCATAAAGGTGCTTGCTAAACGCTTTACATATAAGAGATATGTACAAGAAGACAGCTTCCTTTTTTCCTTCCTATCTTCTTCCTTCTGTCCATCCTTCTTTACTTTCTATCCTTTTTTCTCCCTTTTCCTCTGTTTTCTATCTTCTCTCCCTCCCTCTGAACAACTGTACTGTCCATCATCCGGCTCAAGCATGATAGAGACATGATTTCTAAAGAGACATTTCCACATAAAAGCCAAATTATCTGAATCAATAAAAGGAAAGCATTTGTAATCAGTAATTCTACATTAGTTACTGAAGACCATATTTATCTGTGTTGAAAGAAAGACTATGCTTTCGTGTATGAAACCAAGATCGCATGAAAGGCCAAACATCACTGTATAAAAGGTGAACTTTCTCTGTGTTTGAGAATAACGATGTTGTAATTGTAGTAGGAAAGTCTGGGTAAGATCAGGAACATTAAGTAAATGATAGGACCTTTTCAAATAGGAAAACAATATATGGCAAGATTATATAAAGTACACTCTATACCCCACCCTGTTTTCAAAATCAGCTTTCTAATTAGCGTTAGTGAACCATGTAAAATACCTTTCAGATTTCTTGTTGATTTTCCTTGTTGAAAACGCAATCGGATTATTTCCCTAATGCTAGTGTTATGACTTGCTGGTTATTTTTTTAATTTAACGAGCTACATGAGATGTCTTTATTTGATTACTCTTCAAATAATGAGCTGGTTATTACATCTAGTATAAACATGAAACACTAGCCAAGTTCAAGTCCAGTTAAGTCATCATTGGCATTCCCCTGTGTTAATGTTATGTCTATATGTTCATTCAGGACCAGCCCCCAGTTCCATATAGTTAGCATGCTTTCCTGGCTGCATCTCTGGTCCATGCTTTGTCTCTTCCATTTAACCTTGAGTGGGAGGGGATTCCTGGCCGTGAAGTCATTTACCATAAACCCGTATCGGGATGCCAAGCTCTCGAGAAGGGGAGGTAGAAAGAGACCTTCAGTTTGGAACTGGTTCCACTCCATAACTATTTCACCAAAGCACTTATTCAGTCTTATTTGGGTCAGGTTTCAGGCACTGGTACAAAATGTCTAACAAAAGGTTCATTTTGTTTACCCATGGTCTCAGAAGTTTCAGTCAGTGGCTGGCTGGCTTCAAGGCAGGAACATCATGATGGAGAGGCCTGATGGAGGAATGTGCTGCTCACCTCATGGTGGCCAGGAAGCACTAACAGAGGGGAGGGGCTAGGCACAAGATATACTTCTCAAAGTCAGGCACCCACGATCCTTCATTCAAAGAGGCCCCACCTCCTAGTAATGCATTCCTCTGTGAACTCATCAAGCCCACTGATGAAGTTAGTGACCTCACAATCCAGTCACCTCACAGGAGTCTCAGTCCCACCAAGTTGACAAATCACTTATACTGGCACAAGTTTATTCTATCTTTGAAGTAGACTTCCTGGATTGGTTACCAGAGGGTGGTAGGCAACTTTGGACAGTATCTTGTAACTCTTCCTATCAATCAGGGTGGATCACAACAAGAAATACAGGAAGCTTTCACTTTCAACCTAAATGAGTATATGTGTTAGAGATCTTTACTTGCTTATATGATGTGACGGGTGATTCCTTAATCATGAGTTTTAATCCTTCCCGTATTTAAGGGCATGATGTAAGCTCCATATTTCAAGTACTCCTCCTGTGACTCTTCCCATAAAATAAAAAGCTATTCTTTCAAGAAAGTTGTAAGTCATGGAGATCTGTGTGAATTTTGATTTCATCTCCATGCCTTCTACCTTCTTAAGGAAGAGTGGCTTCAAAAATTAATCTGATCTTAGTAAACTCAAAATCGTTTTTATTTTCATGTGTGGACAGCTGGAACTTTTGTTGTTTGAAATACCTCAAAGCAACAAAAATCTGTACTTGGCAGAGAGAGTGTGAGTTAAAAGATGACTCAGTTGACCATATTTGTTAGACACTTGTTAGGCCATGGGGTGTGGAAGACCTCCTACCAGAGGGAAATCACCACCGGTCAACCTAGCCCTGCAGCCTGTCTTCATCCATGCCACAGCAGAATGTGCCCATGTTGTTTCAAGACGACATTATTTATGAAAATATAAATACATTGCTATTGGCAGTATTCTCACAAATCCTCAGCACAGAGCATAATGCTCACGCCAGGCTTTGATGTAGGGAAATAATGAGATATGTGCTGTGAAGCTGTGTGTATGTCAAGCACTGTCTACTGCTTACTAACTGGCTATGACAAGGCTCATATATATATTTTTAATTAAAATCAGAAGAGGAAAGAGGGATGGGCTGTCCAACTGGCACAAACTTTCTGTCTCCCTTCCTCTCACCAAAACAAAATAAATTTGCAGCTCATTCATTTATTGTAGTCATGTGGATTCAATCTAGAACTTGATTCGGCAGAAAATATACTTGATAGCCATCTGACTTGGAATGTGTAGGTTGCTTGGTCTTTGTTATGTTTTCGTTTTCAATTTTGCCACTTTTGAAATCTCTTCATGGTTGTGCCCGATGCTATCCTCCTGTGGACTTCATGCTCTGATATTATGATAGTCCACTCTGCTTTTATGGTTAAGGATCGACAGGCTGCATAAGCTAATTCAGTAATAGCATGGGTCAAAATCTCTCACCCAACACATTTGTCAGTAATTTAAAGTAGCAGAAAATTCTCTTCAGATACAGGTGAGGTCTTTCCTGACCCATCCCCTTCCTCTCCCACTGATTTATAACTACATCCATGTGTATGGTCTGTGCTTAAAGAAATACTAAGCACCAAATATTGTGTCATTGTGTTAGTCAGCTTTCTGTCACTGGCACAAAATATCTGACACTTGAAACTGGAGGGAGAAGTTTACTTTGGCTCATGGTTCCCATCCATGGTCTTCAAGCTGTAAGAGGGTAGCACCATGGAGGAAATGTGTGGTGCCGGAAAGGTACTCACTTCATAGCAGCCAGAAAGGAGAGAGAAGAGGAAGAGGCCAGAGAAGAAGGGGCCAGGGATGAGACAGTCCTGAAAGTCAGGCCTCCATGACCCACCCAGGTGCGTGCAAAAGTGCACATTTGTAAATGTCAACAGGAGCACGACCTTCTGCGTGATGGTTTTTTCTGAGACACAAGATTAAGCAAATCTACCCTTGTTAAACCACATTAGTACACCTTTATGTAGTTTCTCTTTGGAACCAGCCTGTTTTCATCTCCTTCACTGTGTCCTATATCAGCTTTGCCCAAAGAATCGAAGAAATTAATGGAAATACCATAAGCGACAAGCCTCTTGGGATATTTTAGTCAAGTTGTTTCTTGTGCCTGGAATCATATTCCATTCCCCACTTGGCAGAAAACCTACAAAACCCAGCTCGAAAGATACCTGCCAGGGGATGTCTAAGTGCAGTTAGCCATTCTTGCCTATTTTCCCATAGCGTTTCATACTTTACTGAAAGAATTGACAGCCCCCTTTTAACACTGCTTCACAAGAATTTCACCTACTCTTATCTGTATCTAGAGAGTGGGTCTATTGGCTGTGTATTGAATAAACTTAATAGTATAATTGATTAGAGCATTCTGAAAACTATACAAACTGAAAGAGTGGTAAAAGTTAATGTAGGATTGATAGCACCTGATATGTAGTTTTCCTCACCATGGAATGAGGGCCAGACGGGTCAAACTAAAATTTCCCCAAGTTCGGATGTTTTAATTTCAATGTACGCCTTCCATTGCAATGAATACAGTGCAACAGGATTCAAAAAAAATGTAAAAACACTTATATTATTATATTTCTGCTTCTGAAAAAGAGAAGTTTGCTAGTACACATTACTGATGGACCTCTCCTGTGGGTTAATGGAGGTATTTTCATAAGCAAACTTGGAGTGGGATTGGTTTGAGGAACACACAGGATGCTGAGCTCTCCTGAAAAATTCATCTGCTATTGTCCTATAAACAGTTTTGAGTCCTCCTCTAACTTTTATTAGAGTTCTAGTAAACACAAAGATCATGAACCATGAAGTCTTAATCTGGAACTGTGAGAGATATTCGTACACAGCCCTCATGCAGACATAAAAGCAGAACTCAATGGTGAGCTGTAGGTGCCATTCCATTGCCTTTATGTAGAATACAGAATGGATGCTGCCCCTTCAATGTGATGGGTGGCAGGATGGGTGTCGTGGGTTCTCACACCTTTACTCATGCTGAATGCTGTGAATGGTGGCCAGGGAAACTCTGTGTGCCATGTGGCCCCTTCTTACACGATATGGGAATTCCTGGACTGCAGACTCATTTCTTCACTTTTCTGGAGGCAGGTAGAGAAAGCAAATTATCTAAGAGGTACGTGTTTAAAAGATGCTCTTGGTGAGAAAGCGACAACAAAATTCTTACTAGCTTTATAACAAAGCATGTGGTGGTAGTACAGTACTCAAAAACACGTACCCAAAGTACTCAAAGCTCATGGTGGCTTGATTCGGGAAATCCATCTCAAAAGCCTCCTTGGAGGGAGAAAATGAAAAGAAAAGTTTCTTTCCTTCACACCTTTCCTTTAGACATGGTTGCATAGAAGCTGAAAGACAATAAGAATGAGGATCCTGCTGTTTGGAGAAGTTGGTTTCATAGAGGAACCAGAGAGAAGAAATGCATGCAAGAGTCTTCTGGAAAAAAAAAAATCTCAGAGGATGTGTTGCTCAATTCTGAACCAAATGGGCAACACAGAAGAAAGGGCTTTAGTTTTCTTTGTGATGTTCCATCTTGGAAATCTTTTCCCACATAAAGAGACATTCTGGACCTATGCCACCGCCTTTCACACATTTCCAATTATGAAGCAAGTCCTCATTTTTATAATGCTAATGTTCTGGTACCAAAATGTCTCTTTTGGTTTAAACTTTGACTTCCAATCTGGCTCCAGTGCTAACCCCTTCTTCTTCCCCCAGCATGTCACTTGATGGCGTGGAGAAGAAGGGCAGGGAATACTGTTCCCTTCTCTCCTCTGCCCTTTCTTGGCCACTTAGAGCTGAAGTGGGATAAGTGACTATAATGAAAAGGGCAGAAGTTGATCTGATGAACCAGCCTTGCCTTGCTTGGGGTTCACTTTCACTTTGATGGCATTGGCTGGGGACCAGGCCTGGCTTGGGGCAGTGTTCGTGAGATGTTGGTCTTCTCATGGATTGCCAGTTTGGACGCTTTGGCAGAGCTCTCTGTGAGGGGTGAAGTGTTCCTGGGCTGGTGTCTCACCGACCTGCCAACCTCCCTCACCAAGTGTCACAGCCCCGGTCTGCTCATGCCAAAATTCTCTACGGTTTTACCGCTTGAAAGTGCTAACTTTATAATGTGCCAGAGCTGTCCGCAGAACTGCAGGAAAACACGCTCTTATTGCTCGAGAGATAAGGCACACGTATCTCTGCCACGTGATCTCTCCTTATATTGTTCTGTGTATACCCAGTTTTCTCTGGCTCTCAGAATTTTTCAATTCATCACATCAGATGCCACCCCCTGTGTTGATATAAATACTCAAATTCTCAGGGGCATAAGAAATACCTTTAAGAATGTTCCAACACGTATCACCTCAATTTTATGTCAAGAAAGTGAGTGAAATTCCACACATCAGCATGCATTAGCCAAAGAGGACGATGTCTGTCCCTCAGTCCCTAGGAATGGATCTTTTAGAATCCACTTTTTTGTAACTTGGCACAGAAGGAGCATTCGGCTCCCCTCCTGCTACAGTTTGAATCTCGGTCCTCCGCATTCAGAGGTGGAGCTTTTGGGAAGTGATTAGCTTTTGAGCCTTCTAACCTCATTGTTGGATGAATCCATTGGCGAATTCATAATTTGTTCGTGATACTGAGGAATGATAGAAACTCGGTAGGCAGTGTCTACGTGGAGGAAATAGTCGGCTAGGGGTGTGTCCTGGAAGGTCCGTTTCCCCAGACCCTTCTCCCCTGTGTACCTCACTTTCTCCTCTTTCTCTTTCTTCTCCTCTTCCTCCATCATCATCTTCTTTGCTTTGTTTCTCCTCCTTTTTCTGCACCTTCTGCTTCTCACCCTCTTCCTCTTCTTCCCCTTATCTTCATCCTCTTCCAGCCTCTTCCCTCCTCTTCCTCTTCCTCTCCTTCCCCTTCCTTCTCCTTCTCCTCCTCATCCTCCTTCTCCTTTTCTCCCCTCTCTTTTTTTTTCTATCCTCCTCTGGCCACCATGAGGTATGCAGTTCTGCTGGACCTGTACATCCATCATGATGTCCAGCCTCACTACATCCCAGAAACAAGTGTACAGGATTGAAACTGTGAGCCAAAAACATCTTTTCTCTTCTAATGCGTTTATCTCAGATATTCTGACACAGCAACAGCAAGCTGACTAATACCTACCCTAATGACACAAGACTTCTGTTCCAGTGGTAACACACTGTAACTATCTATCACTATTTCGGTCAAACTTCCTAGAGTTTTTCTTTGTATGTGCCAGAAGTGGCGATTAAGACTTTGGCCCGGAATAAGATCTGCTGTTTTTATTGTATATAATAAAAGGATATGTCTAGAAATTCTTGTTATAAATGTGGGGATGTTTGGCCCTGCCATCCTTAGTCTTCATTTCTCTACTCCCTGGAACTGTAATACTGTCATATGGCCAAGGTCTGGATTTCAATTTGAAGACTGAATAAAAATACTTAACCGTATCACATAAAATATTAGTTATGAGAAGAAAAATCACATTGCAACTTACACAAACTTTTCATTGCCTTGTATGATTAATTAGGCCAAATCAGTTCAACTGAGAGATTTCAAATTCAGATTCCAAACACATTCTTTATGCCACATGGAAGCATTTAAGCCCATTGGGCCAATTCGTTGTAAATTAATATAATAAATTGGCCCAACTCTAATCATCGCTAAGTAAACTTCTCTTCAAAATTGTCAAATCTCACATATCGGTGAGTCCTTTGAATGAAAGTAAAAGTATTGTTTATCGTACACACAAATTAAGGTTTCATTCAGAGGTAGCCAAGTCTGCCACTACCAAGCACAAATAAGGACATTAAGTAGTATGTAGCTTCTCTTATCTCAAATTCTGTTTTCTATATATTTTTCCATTGCAGTTATCACATTTTCAAGAACCTGTGGCTTCCGTTGGAGTCCGCTGTTTCACTTGAGTATCCAAAGCCCTCCTGATACTTTAAGTAAAACTTTCCTAATAAATGGTGTAAGGGCCACCATTTATCTGGCAATTGCAAACTAGTATTAAAGTCCCGCATGGCTGGCACTAATAAAACCTGCATCATTACTTCCAGAAGCTCCTGGGTTCTCATAAAAGCAAAAGTACTTGTGGGAGACTCCAGTGTCAGAAATCTCGGGTCCTATAAGAGATGTGTGGGTCAAACTTTCTTCAGGAACCCTCAGATTCCACCCAATAATAGAATGCTTATGTCTTCCTGGTGGACCCTTCCTCCTAGACACACCATTTCGGATTTTCCTTTGCTTGCATCCCTCAAGTATTTTGTTTTATCTCTTAATCGGACTTGTAATTTTTTTAGTTTGTTGATTATGGGTTAAGGTACAATTTTCTCCTTTACATAGGAATACCTGTTTATTTTGAAAGAAAGAAGTTTGTGGTTTTTGATGACTTACAAGACGTGCAAGAAAATAATGGGCTGTGTTTGCTTCACTGCTCAGATGTCCCTGCTGCAGAATAACACTGACTAAACGAAGATCCTGTAATAGCATGAAATATTTCCATCGTAGATATGGTTCTTTTCACGAGACTGGGTCTCTTGTATATGTATTCTTTCTCTTGTCTGTGAGCACAGAAGGTAATCTAGGAGCCACGAAGGGTATTCTTTTCTTCTCATTTATGATAGGCAGGTTAGGGTACTGCTGCAAAATAATTAGCTATCATCTCTGGTATTTTTATATTTCTTTATCAAGATAAAGAAACCACTGTTTCTTACTTGTGCTTCTCTTTGTTCCAACGCAATGCACACTGTCTAAAATGTTTCAAGAGGTTTTTCCAGTTGGAACTTACTGAAAAGCATTATTCTTTCCCTTCTTGAATTAGCAGTATGGTTTTGGAATATAGAAGAGTGGATGTTTCTTAATGGCAACCTAGATTCACAAAGAGAGCTCATGAATTATATTTGCAGCAGTCTGGTAGAGAGAGATAAATCAGAGGAAAATTTGCACATGTTCCTGCTTTTTTACTAGTAGTTATTTCATATTAAGCTGTCTATGTTATCTTATTTCTGAAAGAAACCAATGGTCACAAAGGAAACTAACTTAGGGAAATGTAAACAAACTGTTATAGATGAGCCAAAGGAAAACACATTTTCTTTTTTTTTTTTCATTGAGTTTATTGGTACATTTTGGGTATACAGTACAGTTACATTCATCATTGGGATCTTGTACCTTTACAGGACAGGTCTGGGTTCTCATTTTTCCCCCTACCCCTGCCCTCCCTTCACCCCCTCCTCTCTTCCCTATTTACAAATGCTTTATTTCCATTTTTTAATTTTCTCATGTTCTCTTTTCTTTTCCCTTATTTCCTTTCCCCTACCCCTCCCACTTCCCCTACGCCTTTAGCCCTTTTCTTCCTATTTCACATTGAAAATACATTTTCTTTAGAGATTTTATTTCCAAGGAAAAAGCCTTCTCCTTTTTTTTTTGTTGGATGAAAAGTACTGAGAAGAAATGTATACAAGAGAGCCAAACTACTGTCACCCACCTCAACCTTGCAGAATGCTTCCCAGGATTCTGAAAGAGACCGCCACACAGCCAGGAGGTCCAGGGGATGTTCTGCGGCAGGCTGCCCTTGGCGGACCCTGAATATGGTCTCTTCAGCCTCCTCATAAATCAAACCAGATTCATCTAAGATTGTGGCATGGGAGAGGCCAGCTCAGACAGATCTTATGGAGAGTGTTTTATAGAACTGAACGATGCAGCTTGAGCACATTCTTAAATGTGAGGGTCGTATTGAGACAGAAGAAGCTTCAAAGTGTTCTAACCATGTGCCAGATTTAACTGTTGATAAGCCAAATGGGTCATATTAGTTTCCTTAATTTTGGAGGGAGAGTAGTATATGTATGTGTATTTTTTTTTTTTTTTTGCTCTCTTAAATGTGCAAAAGTTGTTGCCTTTAAATTACAAATAGTTCCCATGGGAAGATTTGGTGCTAATTGGAGAAATTTTCTGCCATGTGAGTATTCAGAGGTCAATGTTCACTTGAGGGAAGAGAATTTTTTCCCATATCTTGCTTGTTGACCTAAAACTGAACAGAAGTAAAATGGTACTCTTTTTTCCCCATTATTAAGACAGCTGGCATCAACAGAGCTCTTTTTTTAACACCCACCACCACCCCCAACTTTGGAAAGTTCACATTTGGGGCAGCTCCTCTCCTCACCCAACAATGATCTTTTTTGTTTTTCTCCTCATTGAAGAGCCTGGCATACAAACAGGCCAGCCTATTCATTGGTAGAGCAATTTTACATAAGCAAAACTGAAGCCAAGATTAATGTCTTACCCCCAAATGTGCTCACCCTAATACGTTCTGGTTAAATTCAAACAGGGAGAGGGTTGAGGTGAGGACATGTTCCTGAGCAGTACCTCTGCTCTTGCTTACATAGCTACCTCTTTGTTGTAACTCTGTCGTCCAGATGGACTTTTACCAGGATATTGGGCACCAGTGCAAGGCTTCCATTGGGCCAAAGATGGCATCACCTGTATGAGTGGTTATGTTGGCTTCCTTCTGAAGCTGGGTTCCTGCCAAACTCTCCAGAATCTTTCTCACTGACTCCTGAACTCCTCCACCAGAAAGTTCAGACTAGCATGGTGTTGGAAAGGAAACTAGAGTTCTATAATCTCACTGCACAGTTATGGAATAAACTCTAGTTCTTCTCAGTTCTGCTGGGTGTTCCTTCTTTGAGATGTTGGGTAGCAGTGCTAGAGAAATGTGTCCTCTTACTTTCCACCAATAATTGAAAGTTTTGCAAGTGAATAGTTACACAGGTATGCAGGTGGTACCAGAAGCTGTGTCTGATGTGACAGATGAGAAAGGAACAAGAGTGGGTTGGGCGAAACAGTTGTGCAGTCTGTGAAGCTGGAGGTGACTTTTTGAAGCATTCAGAAGATGTAACGGGGACACGGTCATCTTCAGTAGGTAAATGTTCAAGCACGGGAGCACAAAAGTACTCACAAAGGGCACGGGTGATTGAGCACAGATGCTTCTGGGTGGTTTTGTGCAAGGATATTTGGGGGCAAAAAAGCAGGTGGCTTAATTTATTTTTGTTGCCAAACATGACGAAAAGTGAAAGTCAAATTTAACACCAGACACATATTCAGTGGGGTATTTTTTCATTTTTCCTCTCCACTTTATGGTAATTACCACTGTGCAGTAATTTGTTAATTTTCACATTGCAACTTTTCTATGTTCCAAAAAAACATGTTAGCTTTATTCTACTTGATTTACACTTCCTTGGGTACATTCAAAGATGAAATTCACAGGACACACTGACTATGCCGTTATTCTTTGCCCTCCCTTCCCCTCAAAATGTAAATGATTTCCAGGATAATTTTCCATGCTTTCAAATATATATTCTCCAATCCTATCACAGAACTCGATGTATCCTTCTCCCAGTGGTATGAAATATTTACGAATTAGTTGGGAAATATTTAAATGAACTTTTATTTAGGGGATATCGTAAAGAAACTATGTGCGATACTCTGACCATTCAGAAGCACACTGATGAATACTGCTTTTGCTGTTTACTTTTCTCAGAAGTAATATCCATTGCAAGTGAAAGTAATGGAGGAAGGATGACTCATTTTTGTCTTGAATTGTGTACCTAAGGGATAAGATAATCATTGCCCTTTTATGAACAGCTCCAGTGTCATGGGCTGTATCTGGTTCTGCCTAATTGGAAACAGTGAAGAGGAGAAAAATCAAGGGTTCAGTTGCCTTCTGGAATTTGGATCCCTCATGGGTTCTCAAGTCAGTGTGGAGTACCTATTAAAGTGTGCTTCTTTGGAAAGGCCCAGGAACTAAATATATGAGGTTCAGAGAGCCATACAGTTTGGGGCTCAACTGCTCAACTCTGTTGTTGTCACAGGGAAGTAGCCTGAGACACAAAATACACAAACTCATAGATGAGTCTCTGCTTCCACAAAAGTTGAGTTATCAAAACAGATGGTGGGCCACATATTTCCTGAGGCCCCCAGTAATCATTTGCCTGAGTTACAGCATCATTTGTCTTTCAAGCAGTAAGCATTTCACCCTTCCCATTTGGCAGGAAGCACCCACATTTTCCATCACTGCTCTCTGAGATTCTTCTGCCGAGCTGTTCCCCAAATTCCAAAACAGAATACTCCCTTTGCCAGTTCCCTCTCTCATCTCACTGCCTTGCAAAGTTAGTCATGTTGTGTCAGAAAGTTATCATCCTGTTTCAAAACTGCCCGTGAAACAGACTGTGTTGTGCATTGATTTGGGAAAGGAGGCCTTGGGGCATGATTCCTGGGGAGATTAGAGAAGCAAAGAGCTCAGGAAAATGTGTGTTTTTTGCAAATGAAAGGTGAGCTCTTTGTACCCAGAAGTCAGAATCATGAAACACGGCTGCTGTTTATGCACAGTTTCTAGAAGATAAAGATAAAAAAGGTTTCAGGCCTCCAGGGGTTGAGACAGACCCAAGATGCTCATTCTTTTCCCTAGTTGCTTTCATGAAATATGCTACCTATTGGCTCCTTTTTACTTGCATGAACACAATTTTGTACATTCACATAATTTAGGGGGAGTCTCTAATTGCCCATATTCCAATGCTTACAAACTTTGCAAAGCGAGGTAGATTTAAGCTTTGAAAAAAAAAAAAAGATAAACTTTATCAGAGTAACATGAGTAACTGAGAAGTTTGAACTTGAATTTTTGTCTGTAAATCACTGTTGGGCTTCTCTGGTGCTGAATGTTCTAGTGGACACGACTTGGTACTGTGGAGACCTAACTTGCCTTAAGATGGCTGCCACATAGAACAGCAGCCTTCTCCTTCCCATAATCCCCTGATTCCCACTAAAATTCCAATCCCAAGATGGCTCCTCCCACCAAAAGACAACCTTCTTCTTCCCAATATGCCCCTTTTCCACCAAAAGAGTAACCTGGTACTTGCTACCTTCCTTGAAACTAGTGAGGTCACAGGCTCCTCCAATCCCTAGCCACCACATCCCTCAACCCCATCCCAACTCCTATAAAAGCTCTCCCTATCCCGGCCATGCTGCTGTACTCTTTCTTCTGTTCAGAGACAACCTTGCAAATTCTCCCTACAATAAAGGCTTATTGTGGTTCTGGTCTGGACTTGGCTTTCAGCTCTTTTACCTGACACTAATATGAAGCCCAAGAAGACTTTTCAAATATATTTAAATCACAAAGTCAAAAAGAAACAAAGTACATTTTTACGTCCAAAAATGGAACAGATTGATAGGTTCTTTTTCTTTCAAAGCATCTCTTCTAATTGATATCAAATGCTACTGCTATTTATTTTATAACTTTGCCATCTATCTTCTAAGAATTTAATGTTGCCTGTAGCACACAAAGTCACTTGCAAGGAATTCAAGCAAGTAGTCATAAATCTAGGTGTTATTTGGCGAGCTCTCCAGTGATGGATGGCACTTGGAGTACATCTGTGGATTATCTCATTTGATTTTATTTTTAAAACTCTGAGATGGCTGGTACAGTAATCCTCAATTAACACAAAAAAGAATCAATGGCACTGAATTTCCCAGGTCACTGAATCAAGGATTTGAATCAAAACAATGTGACTTCCTTAACCTAGACCTATAAACCTGAACACTAGATTGAAGAAGCTCTTTGAGTCTGTGGTATAGAACCACAGCATCTCAGCCTGTTTTCTGTCAATGTAAGTGAACACCACAGACTAGGAAATTCATAAAGAAGAGAGGTTCATTTAGCTTCCAGTTCTGGGCCTTCTCAGAGCACAACGCTGGCATTTGGTAAAGGCCTTCTAACCACATCATAACATGGCAGAGGACATCTCATGGCAAGGGAGAGCAAGTGCACCAGAGAGAACTCATTTTTATAACCAAGCCATTCCACGGACCACTCAATGGTCCATTAATTCTTGAGTAGAAAGAGGAAAAAGCCCTCTGTGCTGCTTCACCTCTCAAAGGTCCCATCTCCAAACACCAACCGTGAATGTGGGGAGAAATCCCCAAACTACAACATGCAAAGGGCCAAAGTAAAGCAATGCACAGAACAAGATAAGAAGGCCCTAAACTGATGTTCTGACCCAGTCCATTTCCAAATACCAGGAACTTGTGAGTTTTAGGGTTGTGTTTTCAATATATGAAGTTTATAGGACACATTCATATCATAGCACTGGAGTATCGGAGAATAGCTAAGAGTACGGAAAGGAAAGGGCATCTTTGTTGCTGGTCCATTCATTTGTCTTAGCAGCAAAGAATTGACTCTGTGAAGTGGCAACAACAGCCACTGTTGGGAATTATATTCTACAAATTAACACTCACTTAGTGACTCAAAATACATTTATCACCTCCCAGTTGTCATGGGCTAGGAATCTAGGTGCATCTTTGGTAGGACCGATCAAAGTCTCACAAGGCTTCAGGCAAAATGTGCACCAGGGTTGTGTTCTCCTTTGCAGTCGTGAGCGTATGTGAGAGGAGTGATGGCAGGCCGATGGCATGCGTGCTAAACAGACTACTGGTATTGAAAGCTTTGCAAGATTCAGCATGACTGTTACAGTTTAGATCTAAAATGTGCCCCAAAGCCTCACCTCCTTAGGGGAGATTGGATCTCGGAGGTGCTGTCCTCATCATTGGAGTCGTCCATTAATGGAGTCCATAGCTCAATGTGGAGGTGGTCACTGGGATGTGGCCTGGAGGGGTGAGTTCTTGTCCTCAGTTCCTCCCCTCTCAACCTGCTGTCTACTGCCCTTAGCTTGAACACCTTTTCTTCTGCCATGCTTTCCTACCATTCTGCCTCAGAACTGGCTGACCATGGACTGAAAATGTGAGACAAAATAAACAGTTCCTCTTTTATACTGTGGATATTGGGTAATTCATCTCAGTAATGGGAAAATACTAAAATGCAGGAGGAGGAAGAGGAGCAACTCCTAAGCTTCCTTGAATTGTTAGTAGGATTCAGTGGCTTGTGGCTACGAACTTCATGCCAGGAATGAAAAAAAGCCAAGCAAAAAAATATTCTAGTAACCAGAGGCTGTTATTAGAGGCAAAGCCCACCATCCCTTGGCTGGGAAGAGAAGAGCTGAGGAATATTGTTATATAATGTTATTCAGCAAGAGATAACTAAGACATATTTTTCCACAGTATAGAACTTAGCAAGCATACCTACAGTGGGATGTATATCAATATTATATATGTGAACACAGAATATACTCATACAAAACAATACACATTTCATAAGGACACATAAGCACAGAGTTCATGTTAAGTGTATTATGCGGTTGCTTATGGGACAGAAAGGAAAGATACAATGGAGAACAGGGACAGAAATGAACACATAAGAAGAAGAAACATTTTAAGTGAGTCAGTTGTGATGACACTCTACAATCTAAACAGTTTGGCGAATAATAAACTCAGCAGTCTTCACCAGATACTCAGAATGGGGCTGGGATGTATTTTACAGTATTAGGCAATGTAGATCCTAGCCTAAATTCTGTAAGCTAAAAGTAAACAAGCAAGAATGAGAATTCTCCTTCCTACTAGATCAATCTCTTAAGGTAACATAATTCTTTTCCTCATTGAGTTTATTGGTACATTCTAGGTAGACAGTACAGTTACATTCATTATTGGGATCTTGTACCTTTACACGACAGGTCTTGGTTCTTACTTTTTCCCCTTCTCCCTGCCCTCCCTTCACCCCTCTTCTCCTTCCCCTTTATAAACACTTCATTTCCATTTTTTCATTGTCTCATATTTCCCCTTATTAGCTTTTCCCTCTCCTTCCCACTTTCCCTGCACCTTAACCCCCTTTCTTCCTATTTCAAAGGTAAAATAATTTTGGTTTCCAAAGCCACTGTTATATGGAAATTTGCAGAACCTTAGAAAAAAATCCCTTTTAAAAAACTATAATTTGTCTTCAGTTTACTCGGCAACACAGTGAAACAGCTTGCCACTTCTACAGCTGGGAAATTCTTTCCTTCCACACTGAGAGTTACAAAAATGAATGTGTTTTGGCCAATGGCGAGAGGATATCTGGTCAGAAATTCTAAACTTGGACACTAAATTCTCTGCCCAGGTTTCATTGTCTCTTCGCCTCTTAACAGTATTTCCTAGAGAGACAGCTATAACAAAACATATACAAATACATCTGAATGTACAAGATGGGCTCACAGGGGCCACCCACACAGTCGGATGAGGAAGGGTGCAGAGGGTCTGTCTGCACACTGAGGACTGAAGGCTTTGGTCCGAGGTCTGGAGCTCACTGCTGTGTTCTCCTTCCGATTCTGAGTCTGTATCAGGAGGCCGGTGGGTCTGCACTGGAAGGCTGAAGAGCCTATACCAGAAAGCTGGAGGATCCATACTGGGAGATGAGAGTCTTCGATGGAAGCCAGATGACATCCAAGGTGAAGGCGAAAACTGGAGCCCCTCCAAAGGAGCAGAAGCAGATCGGTCCTTCCTCATTTCCCCTTTATACCATCCAGGCACAGGCGAGGAGCTGCCCGAGGGTGGGTCCTCCACACCCCAGGGAGTGGAATTGCTGAGCCGATTTAGCTAAGCTTCCCTTAACCAACTTCTCAAATTGACAAAATCCATCTATCAACCATCACAAGTGTTTATGCATTTGCTCTGTTTACTGTATGGGGAAAACCATGGGAAGCGTGTGCAGCTCTATGTGAAAATCTTCAAAGAGACACCCCAGCCTTGTCTTTTCTACCCACCTTCTTATTAGCTCTTGGACCCACAGACCTTGGTTCCCTGATGATATGTAAATCATGGATATCCACCCACCGCCTCCTGACTTGAAGACTTCGGGAAAATGAGTGAAAACTCATGCTTGCATCTTTCCAAGCAGAAACTCCTTAGTAATGGATAAACTGGAGCCTTTTTAAATCCCTTTTATGAGTTACTCTTAGGAACTATTTCAGCCCTTTTTATCATATCTTAGAAACACGGCTAGGTTGGAGAGTTCCTGGATACCCACAACGGGTTACTTTCCTACAGTGACTTGTGTGCTTAGTTTAATGCAAATTAAACTGAGGTTTCTCACTTAAAGTTTGTAAAATGGGGGCTGGGGGAGCAGCCTTCAGATGATATTAAATCTCCCTAACAAAGTGTATATTTTGTGGAGTGTTTTGATCTGTAGAAAACAAAGAAGTGTAGGTAGAAGGCACTAGCTTTCATCAACACAAATATTTTACTGATTGAAGATATTTTCAGTAGTGGTAAGACAAGCTTTCCTATTTTTTTTTTTTTTTTTTTTTTTTGTTCTCATGTTAGTTCAAGGTGAGGTGGAAACTAGAGATGGTGCCAATTCAACATCTCATGCTCAGCCCTTGAGAGATTTGCAAACAGTGCTGAGCACCACAAAATCACCAAGTAAAACAAAATATGTTGTGTCTCACATATAACAGAGTCTCTAGTGGGATGATATACGTGCCACAAAAATCCCAATTGATAATTACAGGTACGCTTAAGGTGAAGAGAAAACAAATGTGGACACCTAGTCCCAGAGGGCTTCATAGAGAAGGCTTCAGAACCAAGGGTTAAACATAAAAAATTGGCCAAGGAGGTGGTTTCAGCATGGTAAGAGAAATATGTGCACTACCCACAGCCATCCCTCTTGCACTGGAATTTAGAACTAAGGATGTCTGCGGCATACAGCATCTAGATGGCCACCCTGCAAGTAAGGGAAGTACAATTGTATCAGTCACCCTTCTGTTGCCGGGACAAAATACCCAATAAACATAGCTCAAAGGGAAAAGATTTATTCTGGACTGTGGTACTAGAGGCTTCAGTCCACGAGCAGTTGGCTCGGAGGCAGAAAAGGCATAGGAAGGGAAAGCTGCCCACCTTGTGGAATCAAGAAGAATAAAGACAGAGGCAGAAAGAGAAGAAGGAGTGGGGACACCAGATTATTTACTGTGAACTATCTTCCTTTAATCAGGACCCACAGCCAGCCATCAATGGATTCATAGGAACCTTGAGTAGATGTATTTTTCATCCAAACTTTAACCCAATTTGATAAGGCAGACTATGGGCAGCTGGCCTGCATTTTTCATCAGTTCATGAAAAATAGACCATGGCATAAACCTCAGTGTGTATTTTATCTTTACACAACATGCGACCCTTGGAGAATTAATTATAAGCTGACGGTATCACAGTAAGGAGCCTCCCCCTCCCTCTTCACATGCAGGACCCACAGTAGACCCCTAAATGCAAGTACTGCTGAACCTCAGCATGTACTTTTTCCTGCCACAGCACATATATACCTAGGCTGAAATTTCATTTCTAAATTAGGCAAGGAAGTGAATGACACCAATACTAATTAACAGTAATATAAAATTCAGCAATTTTGTCAATATGTTATAATGTGGTGAACATCGTTACTTTTATGATTTGGGACTATGATTCAGTAAAGTAAGAGTTATGTGAACACAAGCATTGTGGCACCATGACAGCCAAGCTAATAAACCATAAGAGCTATTAAATGACCTATACATAGGCTTGACAAAGGGAACATTCCAATCTCAGCAGGGCACAGCAGGATAAAATTGAGATTTCATCACTCTACTCAGAAAATGGCACAGTTATAAACTTCTCTATACACCCAATTATATGTGCACAATTGTTTATTTCTGGAATTTCGTGTAATATTTTTCAGATTATGGTTGACTGCTGCTAATCGAAAGCATGGACAGTGAGATGAGACAGCAGAAGCAGTAAAACTGCTCTACTCATATCTGCATGCTAGAATGGTTATTCTACTAATGAAAGAGGTGGAAGACCAGTCTGTTCCCCGGGGCAGCAGGTAAGACATTGCAAAAGCTCAGAGTGCATGCAGGTAATGAAAAAAAGATGCATGTCAAATGCAAAGTCTTAAAGAACTCTATATATGCTATATATGTACACATTTACATTTAGATAGTCGAATTAAAAGTTACTTGCTGACTGATTTTTGTTGGAGTGCAATGACTTGCAAGTCCGTGAATAGCCACAGGTTATCAGGAGACCAAAGTATCACCTTTGCTTGAACCAATTGTGGAACATGAGAGAGAGAGCAATGTCATGAAGAAACCAGTGAATTTCTGCTGACTGAGAACGGACAGCCAGGGTGGATGTTCCTATGGGTGGGTGATAAGAATACGACCAAACAGGCCAGCGGTTGGAATCTGGCAAATTCTGCATGACTCCTGCTGCCCAGCTGCTCGTTCTGCTCCATGCTTGGGTGGGAGGAAGTGGACTCAAGACCAGTAATGCCTCTGTACGTGTTGGTGTCAGGAGTGGGGTTCAATATGGGTGAGGATGGCAGGGTTTCAACAGCCGTCTCCATCAAGAGTGGGTGATTTTTCTTCTCTACATGCTGGTAATGTTCTTACTTGGAGTTATGAACAATGTTAAGCAGGGCTGATGGGGGTCTCAAGGGAAAGAAATGTAAGGCCACTCACTTGGTTTGCTTTTCTATTTATATATATAAATCATAAAAGTAATGATGTTAACAACTTTATTATAACATTGATAAAATTGCTGAATTTTAGCATTAATATTAATTAGTATTGCTATCAATCACTTCCTTGCCTAATTTATAATAACAATGTTAAGCAGGGCTGATGGGGGTCTCAAGGGAAAGAAATGTAAGGCCACTCACTTGGTTTGCTTTTCTATTTATATATATAAATCATAAAAGTAATGATGTTAACAACTTTATTATAACATTGATAAAATTGCTGAATTTTAGCATTAATATTAATTAGTATTGCTATCAATCACTTCCTTGCCTAATTTATAATATATATATAAGGAAATCAAAGCAACACAAAAAAATGGTTAGGCTTTAATCTAGTCTGGCTGGTGCTAAACTTAATTTTTCTGAAATCTTTTTATGAAATATAGCACCTCTATTAACCTGCTTCGGTAAAAAGGCACACTCTGTCCACATTCTAATTCTCTGGCACCAGGTTCCACGTCTCCAAGCTCATCTTCACTCTTTCCTTTCATCTTGAATCTATTTTGGCTTCATAGTTTAAAGATGATTCTCCACCAACAACCCTTAGTAGAGGCCACCACCTACCTGGATTCACATGAGGACATTCCACCCCGGAAATTCCAACAGCTCCAAATGAGAACTTCACTGAAGTATGGAATCCACATAGATGGCTATATACCTTATCCCAGCTTCTTCAAGAATAGTCCAGTGGGTGCACATTGAAGCTGTAATCTTCAGTGAAACAAATAGGACACACATGTGTGAATGCCATATAGTTTCTCTGGTGTGAGAAACTGAAAGTGTAAATGAGGATCAGAATGTATAGTAGATCATGAGAACTAGGAAGAAAAGGTCCAAAGGGGAAGGGAAAGTGGAAGGGGTAGGGTAAAGGAAAGAAAGGAAAGGAATAAATATGAGGAAAGGAAAAAATAGAAGCAAAGTCCTTGTAGATAGGCAGAGGTGGAGGGGTTGAAGGGAGGGCAGAGGAATGGGGAAAAAAATAAAACCAAGGTATATCATGTAAAGGTACAAATTCCTAATGATGAATGTCAGCACATTGTATACCTAAAAGGTACCAATAAACGTAACAAATTAAAAAAAAAGAATAGTCCGAACATCTGAAGTCATACTGACTTTGGCCATAATCCAGATGTTCTAATCTGTTAAACAGACTCTGGAGATTTGCAGAAACGGAACTTCTTTCACTTTTACAATTTAGACCTATCAGAGCCTTCAGAAACCTTTTCTGAAATAGTGCTACTTTTTCTTAAATGAAGATGATTGAAAGTCCTATTTGTCATGATTTGTAAATCACGAAATGACTGTAAAGAAATCAACTAATATGCCACAGCTATGTCATTAATTAGAGTACTGATATTAATTGCAGCAATTAACATCATTAATTATTATTAGTGATTTTAATTATGATCAGTAATTAGCAGTGTAGCTAGATAGCTCATACAATGCTATTCTTGTAACATAATATTTTTAATGAACCTTTTAAAATTTTTTCAACATCAAGGCTCATATGAAATATTTTAAGCAGTAAATCAGAAGACATTGCAAAATAGTAATGTTCCTTTATTTATTTAAAAAAAATTTTGGCAACACACAGAAAATTATGCCACCTAAATGAAAGACCCCTTTTAAAAATATGTGTGCACTCAAGTGATTCTCTATAAAATGTATGATAACTACAGTTTACTTTTTGTCATTTACTTTCCTCGGGGAAAAAATGTACAGTGGGTTTGGTGAAGCATAACATTACGCTAAATGAATTTTATGTTGAGAGAACTGTAGTCTAAACGAGGAATTTAAGCAGAACCATCACATGGTGAAACACTTCAACTCCAGTAAAGCAAAAGTGGGTAATGCATCGTCAGGGTAGGAAAACAATGGAAAGTTCAGTCAAAGACAATGAACTTTGATGCTGCATTTCCGACAGGGCGCATTTCAAGTTATTTCAGGGTGGAAAGTCACAATCTTTCCTTGGAAAAGCAGTTACACCCATCTCGACATAAAGATGAGCCACTATAAAAAAAATGTTTTCCTCATCCTGAACATGAAGTTGATTCTTCAGGACTTGGAGGTATCTCCTGAAGAGGATTTCTCCCTGAAATCTTTGGGGATTTCTACCATGAACACTAGGCAGAATTCATAAACCAATAAGTCTGCACTTCACAAAATGTTCAGTACAAAAGAGAAGTGCAAATTGTTTCAAAGTTTCTTGCAATCTTTTTGGTATCTTTTAGCTGCTTTTTAAATACCAAAGGGGTGAAATTTTAGCTTTCTCACTTCTTAGACGCTTTTATTTTATTGCCCTTATCAAACCTCCATCCAAAAAAGATAGTCAATTTTTTTCTAAAAACCCTAAGCTGAAAAGATAAAGCAAAAATATCTGTTCCACCGATAAATGTAAAGGCGAAAAATATATCCTAAAAATGCAAACTTTATAGGAAAGAACATTTCCATTATATAGCCACAGCATGCTCAGAAGAAAGACAGTAGTCATTATTATATTTAGTAAATGGAAAATAAATATCAATGAAGAATATTCAATTCAATTAGTTAAATCAAAATAAAATTAATGAAAAAAAGAATAATAAGCCAACTATTAGAAAACTGATAAATGATGAGGTATAAATCTAAATGTTGATTCTCTGGGAAATTTAAACATTAGGACAATTAAACAAAAATTATAATTATAGGGGTAGTCATTTACTCCATGGAAATAAATTTAAAAATGTAATAAGAACAGATAAACTTTAGCAAACTCTAATTTTAAAACTCCAAAAGAAATTCACATTTCAAACAGAACTCTCACCATAATAAAATTGAGAATTTTTTCCCTCATATTTTCTACCCATATATTTAGATAATTTTGTGAATTCCATCAGAACTCCAACTGAAATATCATAAGTTCATTACTTAAGATGCCAACATGGACTGATAAAATTTTACAAGGAATTCACAATCAGTTTGGTACATGTTTATGGATACAGGTGTTAGTAAAAAGAATCCGTTATACAATAATGATAAAGTATCTAAAAGACGTCTATGCCTTAAATGCTGGAATGGTTTAACACTGAAAATTCTCAGAATATATGCATATATACTATATATATATGGTGTTATATATATATATGTATATATATTCTGAAATATATATATGTATCCTATCAGACAAAAGAAATGACTACTATTATACATTTTAAAATTTACTTTATAGGATAAATGTGTATTTGCAACTTTTAAAATACCTGAAAACATGAATGTATTGATATTTTCTAATTGTAATTTAAAATAACCTCAAAGCAAAAGCTTTGAGAATTTCTAAAGCAGTGAAACTATGGTTAAGTGCATAGGCAAGAAGCAGTAAGTACCCCTGCTTTATAAAAAACCTTTTTCCTTCTTTTGTACAACAAAGCCAAAACTTTGGTAAAGTGTTTAACATATGTATTAGATGAAGGCAAAATGCTAGCAAATGTGGAGATGATTTCCAAAACCTGAAAAGGTGTTAACAATTTGATCTTGAGTTGTTTATCACTTATGCTTAGAGGTACAATTATTTTATTTTGAAAAGCTTGCAGAAATGATGTACTATAGTCATACTAATATTTTACTTGCCATCTGAAATACTTTTTCTTATTGCTGGGACAAAATACC
This sequence comes from Fukomys damarensis, assembly GCF_012274545.1. Classification (NCBI taxonomy): domain Eukaryota; kingdom Metazoa; phylum Chordata; class Mammalia; order Rodentia; family Bathyergidae; genus Fukomys; species Fukomys damarensis. The sequence continues at coordinate 4,794,302 of NW_022900951.1, forward strand.
TGACACAAGTTAAGGGAAGAAAGATTTATTTGGCTTACAGTTTGCAGAGGTTTCCGTGCATAGTTAGCTAGTTCCTAGGCAGGGAGACATGGCAGAGGAGAAACAGTCCATGGCAGGACAGGCAGGTAGAAGGTTAGAAGAAACTAAGGGCCTGCTGTTGAGGAACCCTCAAGCTGGAGTTTAAGGAAAAAACATTAAACACCTAACCACATACACCCGCTACTACTACTTAAACACATTTGTAATAAAACAGCTGCAAGGGAAAAAAAGTACAGGGTTCTCAGGACATTTTCAAATATGACCCTTAATAGAGAACTTCTATCCAGGGCAACATTTGATGAAGGTGTTCCTGAAAAGATAAGACCCCAGAAACATCTACAGTGTCTCCATGTTAGATACATTGCTGTCAAGCTGTGGTAGTGAGTTTTGTCTTACTGTGACAAAATACCTGAGAAAAATAGCTTATAAGGCGAAAAGGTTTATTTTGACCCACAGTTTTTCAGAGGTTTCAGTCCACAGTCAGTGGGCTCTGTTCCTTCCATGCCTGTGGAAAGGCAGCACACCATGGTGGGAATCCAGGCTGGAGTAACTGCTCACCTCCAAGGCTTCAGAGGGAGGCCACAGACAGAAAACAGCTGGGGTCTCTGTATCCTCCTCTAAGTCACACCTTCAATGGCACCTTCATTTCCTCCCCCTAGGCTCCACCTTCTAAAGATCCCTCCATTTGATAAGGCTGGAGACCAAGTCCGTAACACAGGCACACATATTCAAAACACAGTAAAAGCCCTGGTAATAAATTTAACAAAAGAAAACACATGTATTTGAAAATAAGATAGTAAGTTATGGAGGACTCAGTCCTCCTGCCATCCTTTCTACTCCACTGTGCTGTACTCATTCACCACAAGTAATCACTCCTTTTAGCTTCTTTATGCTAATAAGAACTAATATTACTGTCTTTCCATAGCAGAGGATGACAGTCTCATCTGGATTTTTTTGGTTCAGAAGCGGAATGTAGCTTTATCATAATTTATTTCACAATCCTTGCTAAGGGATACTTGAATTGCTTCCAATTATTTACAAAGTCCAAAAATTATTTAATTCTGGCCATCCTATAGACTGTGACAGAGGAAACACTGATGACAGCTAGTAGGAAAAGTTCTCCTATGTCTATAGTTACATATAAGGGACCCATTTGTCCTACTTATGGCAACTTTACATTTTCTACGATTGTGTGCATCTTTATTCATCATGTGAGTGCCATTACTGAGACTGTGTCAATTCTTCAGCATGAGTCATCCTGCCCAAATCTCACAAGTGGTCATAAAATGAAAACATCAATAAAGCCATGATAATCCATCAAGTTGGACACCAGGTTTGTTATTCATAAATGCCTTTGATGATTTTTCATTCCTTGCCAGTCATTCAGCTGTGTAGCCCAGAACTTGGCAATTTGCATGTGGATGGTGTGTTGGTTTCTCTTGCTGTTATTTTTAGATAGGCATGTACTAAAGCGAATTCCCATATTTAAATCCACCTCCCTCCAGTTTGGAAATGGGAAACATCTATAATCCACACTTTCTATTTGAGCCCTGAATCACTAACCTGCACTCCATTGCCAGTTATAAAATCTAAGTAGGAGATGTGGAATCCCAGACAGATTCAATTCCAGGCCTATCCAGCCTGAAAACTCCAGTGGGTGGGCATGTGCTGTGCAGAATGGGTGTCGTTCTGGCCAAGGGAGTCCCGTTCTCATCCCTGAATAGCCTTCAGCTATCACTCAATATTTCAAGTTACCATTTTTCTGTGTATGTTCTCATACAAACATTCCACACAGGGCCAGGTACCCGCTTTGTGTCCAGAAAAAAATCAACGTTTGGCAGAACAAACACCCCAAGACAGAAAAGGCTTTTGGAACTGGCTAATTTCTCTTCATGGGGCAACTATTTACACTGGGATATGCATTTTTAACCAAACCGGAGAAGTTTACCATCTGAAAAGTTGGAATTGGTGGCTGCCATAAAATTGATTTATGAGATAGACATCTATTCATATCCCCTATTAAGCCCAGGCTGCAACACAAATGGATTTAGGAACTTTCAGTTTTGAATAGGAAGGTTTTCCAGTGAGAATTTTCCAAAACAAATGGTTCAGGTCATTGGGAGCCAATGGCTTCCTAGGGGATGTTCTTCCTTGTGCCAGCCCTGGGGAAGACTCAGAACAGCAGGAAGAATTCAGCAGAAATCTATACTCACTCTGTCCTCATCAATCTGCTTTTCAAAATAAATAGCACAAGATGAAAATGACTGATATTCTAGTTCTTTTCTAATCACTTTTGATATTTTTACATCCACTATATACAGTCTCCTAACTGTAAAAGTCTTTAATAACATGATGAATTTGGTAGTATGCTACCTTAAAATTATGAAGGAGCTCCAGAAAGCTTTTAAGAGTAGACAGCATGTCAACCTTAGGTTTAATAACTCATTCTCTATTATCACTATGATTTAAGGAAAAGCTTCAGAGTTTAAGGAAATTGTAAGTCACAACATGCAATGCATTATTGCGCATATATATTGCACCTCTCCCTTAATATGAACCCTGTATCCTCCATCATCAGTATTCAGTACTTTAAGTTTGAATTCAGTGTACTTTCAGTATTGGGGGTCTATCAATACTTTTCACTGGATGGTGGAATTCGGGCTGTTTCTTCAGTCGCTGGCGACTTGGGTGTCTTCCCTGCATAATGAAAGCACGTGGAGTTTAAAATAAATACACATCACCTGGAAAAAGGACAGAACCAATGCAAGCAGTTTTTGTTTTGGCCTCCAATCCTTGGGTACCTATGGAATAAAGAATCACGATGCATTATTCCTTTCCCTGGATGGCTCTTATTTGTCACTTTTAATTTATGGAGTTTTTTTTTTCCTTCAAAAATATATTGGAAGCACTGTCTAAGACACAAGAGTGGACCCAAAAGCTGTAAGGTGTAGGCTAAACTATCTACATTAGTGTGGAAATGAGCAGGAATGGCAAAGAGAAAGTGAGCTATTGGGAGCCGCTGCAAAGTCGGGGGTTCCTGGGAGCTACGGTACACTGAGAAATGCAGTGCATTGAAGGTGCTCATCTTTGAAGGAGAGGGTGCCTGCTAAATCATCAAAAGATGCCTGCGTCCAAGGGAGATTTATGGCTGGCTTCCCAGAGCAGAAGAAGGCTCATGCCAACTACGCGACTGCAAATGGGTCCGTGTTCTGCTCCGCAGAAGCTGGCCTTACTAGAGCTTTGCCCACCCCAGGCAGTCTTGAATCAGGAGGATACAGGGGTGAGACACTCAGATACCCTGTTTCTGGGTGGGACGATTGCAAAGTGTCACCAAGTCTCCACGCTGAAAAAGCACTGCATATCCAGGTGTGAAGTTGTGCTCGTTTCCCACCACCCCCATCAAAACTTCTTGTTCCTTCAGTGGTGCTTCCTAAGACTGCTTTCCACCTAAACTATGTGCTCTTGAGTCCTTCCCTTAAGGTCTTTGGGGGAGCCCGAACAGACACAGACTCAGCAAAGGTCAAGGCACACCGGGAAATGATAGTTTGGTGAAGACCTTGTTATGGAAAGGCAATGGAGCTGAAGGAACACAGTCTGGAGTCACTGTGTGCTATGCTAATCACCCTGTTTCAGGAATAGAGTTGGAATGGTCTTGAGGAACAGTAGGTACTTCTCCCCGCCTTCCACAATAATTCAGTTGACTCATCCAGGCAAACGTCAAAGGTCTTAGAGGTGTGACCAGGAACGAACAACAACATGGTTTCAGTAGTGCTGATAACTTTCCACTTGCTGATCTGCCAGGGTTCACTTTATGGAATTTACCCATGAGTTGACATCGTTAATTCAGTGCAAAGCTCACACATACAATTTACTATTTAGAAAACTATCCAGATTTAAGATTTCTGATGCAGACCTAAAATGCAAGCAGGTTTTGGATTCTCTATTGTAAAATTCCTCCTGGGTAGCACTGTGCTGAGACATCCGTGAGATGTATCGAAAAGGGCTCAGCATGTGCACCTAGGAAAGGAACTCAGCTGTCACGTGTAAGAACTCAGCGGATGGTCACTTTCGTCGTGTGTTTTCAAGACAAATAAACTTTCTGTTCATTCTTAGTCGCACAACAGTAGGTGGTGCACTGGCAATTTGTTACAAAAGTCCTACCGTACAATCCTTAACCTGCTTGGCACACCCCCGATGTTCCAACATGTAATGTACAACCAGAGATAAAGCCCTTGATTTAAACCAGGATTCCTTGAATACTGATTGAAAAAAGTTAATGATTTTAATGAATCTCTAAGAATTTCCAGCATCTTCCCATGATCTGGCTTTCTTCATTGATAAGCTTCATGTCAAAGTTTCTACCTGACTTTGAACACAAGCCTCCAGTCCATTTTCAGTGAATCTGTTTTTTTTTTAATCATAAATTGTGTTGACTTCTGAACATGTTAGAGTCATAGCTACTGAACTCAACTATCAAAATGATCAACTGTGCACTTTATAATTTTCATCTCTCGTCAAACCTTTGTCTTATTAACTGTTTCAAAATGTGCATACTTGTGTCAAACAACCATCCCTTATGAACTCCTAAGAGCCCATAGTTTTCTCAAGATAGAGATCTCAAGATCTCCAAGATATGACTGAGAATTGTAGATAGTTCTACACATAATTCAGAAACATAGCCTGTGTTGAAAAATGTAGATTTTAATATTTGAGTCAGCAGTGCCTCAACTATGAATCAGGTCTTTTGATGATACATATATAACCACAATCTACCTACCTATCTAATTTGCATAATATATTTGCATACTTTTTATTATATATTTATGTATATTGTATTGTTCCATGAATAACATTTTCCTCCACTGAGAAGGAGAACCCTTCAACAATTCAGTCCAATCACTGCATTCAAAAGGCAGGCCTTTCTCAGATTTTCTGTTTTCCCTCCAGATCGTGTACCCAGTTAACAGGAAATTCAGACAAATAACAGCAAAGAAAAATGCATGGCTTCACCTGACAACACAGTTGGGACGGATTTAATGACCATGTTCTGTGCACTCACAGTGGACCAGGTTCTGACATAAGTACAGAAAGTTGCAGCACAGGCAGGGCAGGAGGATGAACGGGTGCACTGGAAAAGTGTGTGTGTGTGTGTGCCTTCCTGCCTGCCTGTCTGTCTAGAGTGGAGAAAGCTTCCCAGAGGCAGAAATGCTCTTTAAAAGAAAGTTATTCTTGAAGTTGGACGAGTGATTCTACATCATAAGTCTTTAAAAAGCATGAGTGCAACTTGTGTGAAAATATGGAGCAGAAAATAAAGGACATTTTTGTGCGGGGTTGTTGGGGGTTGGGGCGCAGCAGTGGGCTTGGTTGGTAAAGAGGCCTGAGGACTTACGGGATACGATGGCTGTACTTTCCAATTTAGGAAAAGCGAACAGCAGTGAGGTTCTGTTTTTAAATGTGTAATAGACACATAATATTTATACATATTTATGGAGTACAGTGTAGCAATTTATATATGTAAAACACAAGATATATATAGATATATATCTATATATATCACAGTAATTAGCATTTCCAACTCCTAAAACATTTATTGCTCCTTTGTGTTGGAAAGCTTCAAACTCCTCTCCTCTAGTTCTTTATTAAATACATCATAAGTTGCTATCAACTATGCTGCCCTCCTGTACCAAAGAAAACTGCATTTACTCATCCTATTTTATCCACTATCCAAGCTCCCTCCATGCACTTTCTCACTCCCCTCTCTAGTCTCTAGGGGCCAGTTTTCTATTCTCTTCTTTCATGATATCAACTTTCTACCTTCCACGTATGGGAGAGAGTATATGGGATTGTCTTTATCTCCTTTACTTATCTAACATAATGTGCTCCAGGATCATCTGTATTATTGCAGAGTTTAGAATCTTGACAGCGAGGATTAAAATCCACTGATGCTTGATTCCTTGGATGCCAGTCCCCAACCATGTCTCCTTCATCCTATTCTTCAACCTTGTGAAAAGCAGATAGGACAAGGGGCAGGAAACCTAATTTAATAACTTAGAGGCTACCACCGAGGTTATATTATGGCCCAGAAAGACCCAAAATAACAATGACAATTTAAACTAAACATTGAAATTGCATCAGGCTGACCAAAGACAGCAAAACTGTTAGCAGAAGAGACAAAGGCTAAAGAAAAAAATGTGAGCAAATAGCTATGAATAGAGATGGAGTGTTGGATCAGAAAGCTGAAGTAAAACAGAAGGGACAGAGTAAATAAGAGGAAGACGTGGTGGGGGAGAAAGAGAGACATTCATGTAGTCTTTATTACAATATTTTGTTATAATCGCTCTGGTTTGGATCTGGACTGTTCTCCAAAGGCTTATGTGTTAAATGGGTCTCCAAGGCAGCAGTGTTCCCCTCGAAGGGGGTGTTTTGTCCCTGCCCCCCCTGCTTTTTAGCTGTCAGTAAGTGAGCAGCTGTGATCTAGATCCAGAGTGTCCTCCATGCCGTGTTTCCACCTTACGACTGTGCTGGAAACAATAGAGCAAACTGACTGTGGACTGGAACATTTGAAACTGTAAGCCAATATGAACCTTTCTGCTTTTAAGCTGATATTCTCAGGATATCTGTCACAACAATGCAAAGCCGACTAACGCAGCTGTTCTACTGCATTGGCACTTAGGGTTGTTATCTCTTATTGTTCCCGAGCTATAAATTGTACCCATCTGTTGAAAAATGAAAGTTTTACGCTAATATCTGTATGTCCCTTCTTTATAAGGGAGAATAATTTTTGGCAGCATTTTATACTCTGAGTAACTACCTTGAAGATAATGACTCACAGTGTATTAACTGTTGTTATTCTTTTATTATTGTGTCATAAAGTTTTTAGTTTTTCAGAAGAAAGAAAAAGAAACCTTACTGTACGCCTATATATGCAGGTTTGAGAAAACACACACACACACACACACATATATGTGTGTGTGTATATGTAATATAAAGCTCTGTATTATTTCAGACATCCACTGAGGGCCTTGGAACATACTCAGTTTCCCTTATGCTAACACTACAAAGAATCGAGCATGTAATGTGCAGAAATATTTTTTAACTAAGTTTATTAACAAAGCAATAAATACATGAAGCTGACAGTTTTGCACGTCTGCATATCCTTACATACAAGATTAGGGGTGCATAAAGAAATCTCATATCTTCCATTTCCAAGCCTTGCTCTTCTCTCCGTATGATAGCTAGTTGTAACTATCAACTTGATTAGCGGGCGAGCTGCCCGGGTGATTCATAAAGCAAACTTCCGCATGTGTTAAGTGGGTCCCAGAATCCTTCTCGGTGACCTTGGAGAAAATATTCGGTCCCAGAACCTTCTTCTGTGGCTCCTTTCCCTGCTTTTTGTCTCCACCCATGGGTTTCTTCAGTTCTAACATTTCCTGCTTTCCTGTTGGTGTGAAGTTTTCCGTATTAAGGTCCTGAGGTGGCTTGAGTGCCACAATACACAAAGTTTAGGTTTTCTCTCTTTTCTTTACAAGTCCCAAATCTTTCTGACTCATCACACCTCCCCTGTCGACCTACTCACATATCCACTGCCACACATCCCCCAAACACTTTACCTTCTCCACTGCTCTCCCTTGCACGACACCAGTAGGAGATTGGAAACTGCTCCCCTGAGTCATGACTTCATCCCGGAGTTGTTTCTGTGAAGCCCTCAGTGGCTTGCTCTTCAGAAGACACCAGTGGCTCTTTACTGAGAAAACATCACCAGCTCTCCAAGTACTGGCTACTGAGGGGATGGAATCCTGACAAGAGAGTAGAGTTCTTGGGGCACCTTAATACATGTCCCACTCTGAGCTGAATAAAGAGAGTGAGTCTATCCAGTGGAACTGGACAGATAAATTAAGATGTGAAACCATTCATTCATTTATACATCTAATGCGTAGCAAGTGCCACAACTTGGAAGGCCACAAGCTGTGTGCTGAGTATTTTGTGGCAACAAGAGGTGTCTTGGCTCTGTTTGTGTTCATAGAGTATCTGTTGTTAAAGAGGCGTTATTTAGACAAATTCAAAAGGGGCTAGAGATAATAGTGAAAGGAGAAAAAGAAGGAAGCCATACTATAAACATACAAATGGAGAGCATTCTAGGTAGAACTTATTGTATACATGCAGGTACGGGCCTATTCCCTTTGATAAGAGAGTCATGTTATTTATTTTATTTCAAACGAGAAAATACAGCGATTGTGTTGACCTACAGTGAGCTAAGGAAGGGGAACCTGCTCGAATTCCATTAATTATATGTTTGCTTAGATCTGTGTAATAACCACTCATATGCTAAATTTTGCTTTGTCTGTTTTGACACACACATTTGAAACATTTGATCACAGCAAACATATCTGCTCCAAAAGTGTTTTGTCTTGTGTCTTCCTGTGTTTTTTAATGAGTTGATCCATTTAATGCTTTTTAAATTTTGTTCAAATTTTTCAAATGTAATGCTTTTCAAATTTTTCTTACATCCATAAAATTGTATAATATAGTACAAACACTTTGCCCTCAACAGTGTTTAAGGGAAGAAAACATGGCTACTACTTCTGTAAACCTCAGGTATTTCAAACCCAGAAATCAGTGATTTTTTTTCTCAAAAGGCCACAGAAATTGTTCCCTGAAAATTAAAACAAGCTTAGGTGGGCTTGTTTAACACAGAAATAATTTCCCTTGAGATGGACAGATGACAGATACATACAAATAAAGCTAAGTATTAGTGGATATTTATATATGTAATTTATGCACCCAAATTTTGACAGAGTCAAAATATTCATGCTTATCAGTTTTACTTCCTCATTCATGAATAAGTCTGTTTGATTTGACATGTTCTAGTTTACCAAAATAGAAAAATAGGATAATATATAAGTTTGTCTTACTTAAAGTAGCTGGGGCTATATCACCTACGGGCTGTAATTTCCATGGGCTGTAATTTTTGTCTGATTTCTCAAAGCCATCTGATCTGTGCTCCAGGATACTTGCGGGCTTAGACATCTCATTACATTTCCTGTTATACTCTCCTACATGCACGAGATCACATTCATCAATTTAAAAGTCTTTTCAAACACCTTCTGCCTTTAAACATCTGAGAATTTTGGAAGCTGTAATCCTCTATGCCTAGGTGTGATTTCCCTCTCTGCCGAGGACTCCACGCAAACTTCTTGATAGGTGTGGTGCATAACAGCACTAACTTGGAGTTGGCTGAGCTGTTCATGCCTTTCATCCTTTCCGTCTTCCTCCGAGTGGATGCACATCAGAGAAACTCCCAGCTTCTGGAAGGGGCACTCGTGCTGCAGAGAGTCCTCACACAATGCACACATGTTCTTCTACACTTCATCGTTCGAAGGCAGCCCCTGCCTGGGAATGTCAGAGTATATGGCTCCCTTACACAAGATCAGGCAAGATTGTGAAGTCCCAGTTGTTTTTTGTTTTTTTTTTTTCTGGGAAACAATGATCATCCCTGGGGCTGTTCAGGTTGCAGTTTGTTTATCCCTTTGGCTCCTGAGCCTCCAACTTTCAGGGCATCTGGAAGATACTCCAGCGTATGAACGAAATCCTATTGAACAGAGAAAAGAAGCACTGGAAATATAGGAATCTTTCATCATAAGAATTTTCTCCTGATTGATATTGCATAATGGGAATATAAAGCCAAGAATGAAACTCAGGTAGATTCTTAGGATTATTGGCAGAAAAATATCAGCAGAGAAAATCTAGTCCAGGGTTAGACTTTAACCAATGAATTGGATTTTAGTTTCTGAGTCTTTTATCAACTCCAGGAGAGGAGTTAAAGAGCACTGGATTATCAGCTAAGAGGTAGGGCTCTAAGTAGAGCCACAGAGCCAGGAAAGTCCCATGACTTACCTGGCATGCAGGTGGGCCAGCCACAGAGGAAGTCATCTGATTAGATGTGGACCAACATCATCTTCAGTTCCATAGTTCTTGGATAACCCTCCCATTCCTCTTTCCATAGCAAATGTTTCTTCTTTAAAAAAGCCTTCTCCATCCTGGAATTGCACTGATTTCTCCATTTAGGCCTCACCACAGTGATGTGAACCCTGACTGTCCTTTCGATCTCTTCAGCTTGGCAGTTTACGTGTCCTCAGCTGGCTAAGCGACATCCACTTTCCCCTGCTGGGCACTCAATAAATGGTTTGAAACTGAAGCTAGGCTCGCCTTCTACAGGACAGGAGGCTCAGGTCCTAATACAGGATAAAGGGGTTTTCATCTCTCCGCATCTGCCATTTTGGCAGAGAGACCAAGAAATGACAATAGAAAAACAAGCAAGACCTGGGAATTCCTAGTCTTGGGGTGTAGGGAAGATGCAGAGTGAGTGAGCTCAATCCGAGGCTTCCAATTCTAAGCAGGGGCTCAGCTGTTTCCCGTGAGCAGTCACTCCAACTTTCCCCGCCACCATCTGCCCTTGTAGATCTGCACTGCAGCAGAAGAGCCGTGTTGAAATGTCTAAATGGCATCCCCAGATTAGGGCCACGTGAGTGAACTCAGACTGGATGCATCAACAGCCCCTGAGGTCTTGTAAGAAATGCAGAACTTCAGACTCTACGCAAAGCCACTCAGCCTTTACGTTCTAAAACTGAACCCAGAAGTGAAGGTTGCTTTTATGTGTACAGTCGCCAGGGCCACAAGGTGCCTAGATATTTGGTTCAATGTTATCTGTGTGAGACTCTACAGTGCTTCTGGAGCCCAGGGTTGGAATCAGTGGACCAGGAAAATTTCATTAGTATAGGTGTTCATCGTCCGGTCCTTCAAGAGGCTGAGTAGAATAAATAGGTGAAGCAAAGTTGGATTCATTCTCTCCCTGGCTCTGCTGACTCTGTGAGCTGAAATATTGTTTTCTGGCCCCTGGTTGTCCTGGTTCTCGTGGCTTGATACCCTGAGAATCTACTCAAGGGTTCTCTTGCTCCCAGGTCCCTGAATGATCCCACCAGCTCTCCTCGGTCCCCAGCTTCCAGGTGGCACACAGTGGGACTTTATGGGCTACCATGATTTCATTAGCCAATACTTAATAAATCCATCTTCCCTCTTTATACATCTCTATATCATTCATGTATATGTGTTATGTTATATGTAATTATACATATAAACATTTTATCAATGTGACAAAATGCTACATAAAGTCAACAGCAAAGCAGAAAGGTTTATTTTGGCTCAGGGTTTCAGAGGGTCAAGGCCAGAGTCACTGTCACTTTCTGGGGAGGTAATGAGGCATCACAACAGCCTGGCAGAGGAAACCTGTTCATCTCATGGAAGCCAGGAAGCCAGGAAAGCCAGAGAAGATGGAGCTGGGGCAAGATCCAGTTCCCGAAGGCACAACTCCATGACCTATACCAGCTTCTTCTAGACCTTTCTTCTTATGTTTCTATTCCATCCAATAGCCCCTCAGTTTATCAACCAACCCATGTTTTACTCCACGGATAAGGTCAAAGTTCTCATTTCCCCAAACCCTGCCTCTGATCAATCCTTCAGCACATGTGCTTTTGGTCAGTGTTCTATATCCCAGTCATGACAGCATGTATGAGTGTGTACGTGTGTGTGTGTGTGTGTGTGTGTGTGTGCGCGTGTGTGCGTGTATGTGCATAGCAATGCTGGGTTAGGGAGGCTGAAGAGAGTAACTGTCCACTTACAAGAAAGCCAGCAGATTTCCTATCTCCTCACAAAGGCACCTGCATCACACCCCTGCCCGAGTGATCACCTTAAGTGATTCCTCCTCACACAGTGAAGATTGGTTCATCTACAGATCTAGGCTAGGTGCATTTTATTTTGCCTGAACCTCTGTGTTCATAACCTGTACATAGAAAATTCTGTTTTCTTATAACACGCCTGTGTCTCAAGACTTGAGCGTAGTTACTGTAAAAGCAATTTGAGCATAACAGTATGAAGTTGTATTATTTTGGTATGTAAGCATGGATAGATCGGATGAATCTTGTCCTGAAACCCCCAAGATAGTTATGTCTCCATTCAATAGCCCAAAATAGCAACTGCTTGCTCTTTCTTTATCTCGCCTTCTTCTGCTTAAAAAACACACTAATTTTTAACTGGCATGGTGGCCCACATCTGTTATATACCAGCCCTCTGGAAGGCTGAGACGGGAGGATCACAAGTTTGAGCCTAGCCTGAACATCTTAGCAAGACCATGTCTCAAAAAATATAAAAATGCAGGGATGTAGTTCAGTGTGAATGCCCTGGGATCAAACCCCAGTACTACAAAATAATGATGATGATGATGATGATGATGATGATGATGATGATGATGATGATGATGATTTTTATGTTTCTTTCTTTATCTACAAGAGAATGAAGTCTTGGGAGGCAAATATTATACCTGTTTCTCATTCCAAATAAAACATTCTCAGATGTAACAAATAAAATTACAGGACTCACACAACTTTGGATTTCAGATAACCAGTGACATGTTATTGACTTTCTACGAGAAACCTAATACCTGAGATAATCAACTTCTATACAGAAATGGTTTACTTGGGCTCATGGTTTTGGAGAGTCCAGAATATGATGGAGTTGTTCACTTTTCTTTGGGCCTGTGATAAGGCAGCGTATATGGTACAGCAGAGCACTTATCTCAGGGCCGGAGAAAGGAAAGAAAAGAAAGGGACTAGCGTCTCACAGTCCCCTTCAGGAAGATTTCCCGATGATTTACAGACCTCCCATTAAGCCCCACCTCTTAAACATTCCACCACCTCCCAATCCTACTACCCTGGGGACCCAACTCTTTAACACATGGGATTTCAGAAAATATTCAAGTTCCAAGTTGTAGCAAATGCTTTTTCTTTGGTACAAGTGTGCCCAGATGATATGGGAACCACATCTATATTATAGAAATAATTACTCTATGTGAAACTTAACTCAGTGTCTTATATTTTATGTGGCAATCCCCTTTATGCCCCAGCACAGAAGTTAGTTCCCAAAAAACTGGCTGTTTCATGAACTTTGAGGATTTGTGGTATTGTTATACATCCAAGGCAGAGGACTAAATATGAGAAGTGTATAAAGGGTGAAGAATGGTGGAAAGTAGAACACTGGACAATGTGAAATCAGAACGTACGTGCTTTTACCCAACTTGGAAACCATTTAGCAAAGCTGTACAAAAGTCCTATGTTAGTGACAAGCAAGAAAATACCCTGAACAAAATTCATCTGTAACCTTGAGCTCATTGAAATGCAAACCTTTCTTAAGGACTTCTGTATGTAAATGAGGGAAAGTAAGTTAGCTCATGAAATGTTTTCCACTTAAGGGACACACGAATCTGTGTTACAGCAAAACCAAAGACAACAGTGAGCTCTGTAAATTGAGACATAAAAAGGATAGAAGGAGATAGATGTTCTGTGTCCTCTGTGCTGCTGTAACAAAATACCGTAGACTGGTGCCTCACAAACAAGGCATTATTAATCACAATCCTGGGGGCCATGCTTTAAGCCTGGCGTATTCAGTTTCTGATGAGGGCTACTTCCTGGTTCATAAACAGCACCTTCGTTCTGTGTCCGCTCATGGTGGTATCGTTCATAAGGACTCTTCAGTAATTGCATTCATGAGGGTCTACTCTCATGACTTCATCACTTCCTGTTGCGGCTTAGATCTGCAGTGTCCACTCACTGCCTCATTTACACAGAAATAGGGTTTTGGGAAAGTGATCGAATTATAGGGACAGTGTAGCCGGCTTGCTGGGGTCTGGTCTGAAGAGTCACGTCTCTGGGGTGTGACCTGGAAGGGTGGATCCTTCTTCCTGGGTCCTCCCTTGTCTCTGTGCTTCCTGAACACCGTACCATGAGCAATCGGGCTCTGCCTACACTCCTCCACCATGATGTTTCTGCATTGGCTCGGGCCAAGCATAAACTGAAACCGACAACCGAGTCCAGATAAACCGTTCCCTCGTTGAGTTGCAGGTCTCCGGTGTGCAGTCCCCGCGATAAGCAAAGCGACCAAGACACATCCAAAAGACCCCACCCCCTCCCACCACCACTCTGCCGGTCGAACTCAGGGGTGGAGGGACAGAAGCATTGCCGTGACGGCCATAGAGATAAAACAAAATTTAAAACAAAAAGCATAAAGATTTTAAAAACAGAAGTCCACCGAATGGAAAAAGTCACCGTGAGTGAATTAAAAAGATAATACATGTACTTAATATGAAATAACAAAATTCATCACCTCAGATGATTCAACAAATGATCAAATCAAGGGACTTAATCCGGTGTGATTGTTTAATATTTAACCCACTCCATACTAGAAATCATTAGCCCTGATCTCTCTCCCTTCCCAAGACCCCTGTCTTTACTGCCTGTATGTACAGAGCTCCTGGCCACAGGTCGCAGGCACATAACTTATGGCAGCCTAAGGGATGTTCTCGGACTTGATCGAGTCACTAGCTTTTGTTTTTGTCTTCTAAGTTCTGAAAATTAGACTCAGGGAGCCCTGAGCTCTATCGCCAGCCCTTTTATTTATTCTGAGACAAGGTGTCGCTACATTGCTAAGGCTGGGCTGGAACCCGTGGCCCACCTGCCTCAGCTGACTTGCTGGGATTACAGGCGTACACCACGGTGCCTAGCAACAGCTTTATATTTCAATATTGACCTTTATATTTCAATGTTTAAAAAGAAGGACTAGAGAATATGCACGAATTTTCTGTTTTTTTTTTTCTTTTTCTTTTTTTGGAAAGAGCTTAATGGACCTGCTGTTTCTATACATACTTTCACATGTTTAAGTTAGGGAAAGTTTTCCACAGTTATATATTTTTCCTTTTTTTTATGATTCTGTGTTTGCAGTACATAGTATTTACACTCCTTGTGTGGAGTCGGTATGTGAACACAACACAGTTGATTCCTGTTTTCATCCCTTTTGCCTTGTCTCCTTGGACCTCCCTCCATCTCTTGATCAATGTCGCCATTAAGAAAGATCTATTCTTCTACTTCCTAGTGCCATCTTTGATTTTGCCATTTCTTTATAATTTAGGTTTCTCATATAAAAGAAACCATGTGATATTAAAGCTTATGCCTGATTTATTCCACTTAATATTACAGTCTCAAGGTGCATGCATTTTCCTACAAATGATTCAATTTATCTTTATAGCAACTACACTGTGTGTAAATAACACATTTTCTTTATCCATTCATCTATCTATCTATGCTGACAAGATTTAGTCATTATGAATTGTGCTGCTTGAAACACGGATATTTGTGGATCATTGTAATGTGATGCCCTTAACTCCTTCAGAAAGATACCTAGGAAGGGAATAGCTGGGTCCAACAGAATTTCTAGTTTTAACCTTTTGCAGGATGTGCATACTGATTTCCGCAGTGGTTGTACTAGTTTCCATTCCCATCGACAAAGCAGAAAGTGCTCCACCCCCCTCACCCCCAGCCCTGCAGCCTTTCCAGCGTTCATTGTTTCCTTTCTTGATGATAGCGATTCTTTCTGAAGTAAGACAGAATCTCGGTGCTGATTTCATTTGCGTTTCTGCAATGGCCAGAGATGCTGAGCATTTCTTCATGTATTTACCATTTGTACTTTTTCTTCTGTGAAGCGTTTATTCATTTCAGTTGCCCATTTACGAAAAAGCAATTTAATGTGAATATATATAAATACAGAAAATCTAAAAATAATAGTACTGAATACACTGCATATCATGTTCTTAAAAGAATGACCAAGGTGTTACTCAGACTACAAATCAGAGATAAGAAAAAAGAGAGAGAGAGACTCTCTCTTGCAAAGAAGAAACAAACGGAGGACAAAACTTTCAGTCTTCCATTTTGGGGGTTCTACTTTTTCGGAGTGGACGGGCTGTTCTCCTGGCTCCATCCCCTGCTTCGAGCTCATGTGTGGGGAGGGAGGAACTGTGGTGGAGGGGAGGCTGTTGTGGGTCAGAGAAGCAGGCTGAGTGGGTATGGTGGTGTGTGCCTGTAGGATTTCCAAGAGTTTAGGCCAGCCTGGACTACATAGCAAGACCTTGTCTCAAAAAACCAAAACCAAAACCAAAACAAACAGAGCCTAGGGGTAACTCATCGCTCTAGGGGATTTTCTTCAATGCCCTTACTATATCCATTCATCTGTTAAACTGGAACACCTTGTCTCAGGGAAATAACTCAGGTTTCAGGACAGTCCCTTGATTTAGTAAATCTTGGAAAGCAGAAAGGTAGGACAACTGCTTATTGCCTATACTGAGTTTTGTTTTTCTCTCTCACTTTCAGATATAGAGAGCCTTTGCCAGGATTCATTGTTTTCTCTGTGGTTGTTTTTAAAATTCAGTTCACCTCCTTATTCCCTCTGTAGAATCCCTTATACACTGGCAAACTTTCAGCTTTCCCTGGCTGGGATAAAGTTCCTAACATGCACAGTTTAAAGGAGGATGGTTTTATGTTCCACACATAGTTGGAGAGGTTTCAGACTAAGGTCAGCTAGCACGATGGCAGGCATCCTGATGGAGGGGCGTGAGGGGAGCCTCCGTCTTCAGGCGAGGAAGGAAACAGACGAAAAGAAAGAGTAAGAGAGCAGAAGGAAAACACTCCTGTCGGTCGTGCCCCCACGGACACACCTCTTCCCATAATTCAGTAGGTTATAACATTGGTGAGATTTGCACTCCACAGTCCTGCTCACCTTCCCACACATAAGCCTCTGGAGGTACATTGTATTTTTTGATTTTTATTTCTGGTACTGGGGATTGAACTCAGGTCCTCACGCTTGCCAGGCACGTGTGGTGCCACTAAGCTAAATCCCTGACCCTGGAGGTACATTTTAGATCCAAAGCATTAAAAGTTGCGAGTGCGTACTTACTGCTGTTTCTGAGTGGCCAAAACAGCAAATGCTGTACCTTTTGACATTTCAGGTGTCACATGCTCCTTATCTTTCCTTTCTTTGCCCCCATTTCAAGTTTCAGCCATGTGTTCCCATTTCTTGTCCCTCGGCACTCGTAATTCTTCTTTTAGTCTCCACTTTTGTTTGTCTTTTATTTATAGTTTCCATAATATCGGCTTTCCCACCAGCCTCTTTCCCTACTCCTACACTACATCTTAACTTGTGCCGAAATAATGCACAATTAAGATAATGAACTGATCTTTATATTAAAGATGTGTATTCAAATAAATAACATAAAAGAAAGACCAGCAAGGACTGAGAAAGGTAGTTCTTTTAAAAGAAAGAATACAATTTTTCAGGGATGTACTCTGAACTATCCTATTTAGTACACTCTTTTAAAAAACACTACCGTAAATATGCTAAATACTGCGTGAGGACAGGCGTATAGTTCTGCGTTAGAATACAAACAGTATTCATGAGGCCCTAGGTAGGAGTTCCAATACCCCAATAAATGAATTCTGCCTGACTCATCTCTCAAATTTAGTAAGGTTATTTGTATCTCATTTTGTTTGCAATTAAAGTATACATGATTGATACAAGAGTGACATAAATTTAATGGCTAGTCTCTGTTTTATTAGAGTTATAACTAAGCGCCAAGGCTGAGCACATGTGTTATGAAGTCAGACCATGGTAGTAATTAGCAAGCGCGCTGCCTGAGTGAGGTGATGGCCCTCTGATACAAATTACAGCCTACTTAGTACAATGATTTATTCCTCTGCCCTACTTTGTTCTCTTTGAATGTATAGCTTATCTTGAACAGAGTGACCGAGAATCATTAAGCAAATTGTTGAAAGAAGAACACCGTGCTTCCTGGTAGGAGTTATGTGTTAAGCAGCTCTTACATTCTTCCCAGCACATTCTGTAAAACCATCAAGAGTGTGCACCTGTTGTTTGAATGGAATCATGCTCAGACCCACCTGGACCTTTCGGAGCCAGTTCATCATTGGAGGTATTTTCAACATTTCTTCAATTGCAAGTCCTTGTCTTAACCTGCTCATGAAGTTAAACATGACTGTGGTTCTATGGGCACAGAGGGCTTGTGAATCACAACTTCTGGGCCTATGTGCAGCATCCCATCCTCAGCTGGGTTTGAATGAAGATCAGTTTGCAATGTTCATGCTTTGCCCATGGCCAATTTGGATTTTTTTTTTTCAGACGGCAGTAGCATTCTGAAATTACAGCATGATTTAAAATGTACTTGAATATGGTTTTTTCTCCTATGCGACAAGGAAATAATTCAAAATAAGATGTCTAATGTATTTTCACCAGATAGAGCATTACATAGCCTTTTGTATTGACATCAAAATGCTTACTAGACCTTTAAAAATGCTTCCGTTTTTAAAAGGCAGAAGAAAAACATCTACTCTTTCCTGCTATTTGAATTAAATGATCATTCTGGAGCATAGTCAATGAATATTATTGGATTTGACAAAATTATTTGAATAAAATTTCCTGCCCTGAAGGAGGCCAAGTAAAGTAAAACAGTGTTTTGCCAATAAAGATGATTCTGTACTTCATGCTATACTATAACTGAACCATTAAGAGAAAACTAAAACACTGAATAGTTTCTCTGGTGTGAGAAACTGAAAGTGTAAAGGAGTACCAAAATGTGTAATAGATAACGTGAAACAGGAAGAAAAGGTCCAAAGGGAAAGCGGAAGTAGGCAGGGAGGTAGGTGAAAAGAAAGAAGGGAAAGAAAAAATTGGAGAAAAGAAGGGAAACACAGAATCAAAGCTTATATAGCTGGGTGTGGTGGTGCATGCCTGTTATCCCAGCACTTGGGAGGCTGAGGCGGGAGGATTGCTGTGAGTTCAAGACCAGCCTGGGCTGCATAGTGAGGTCCAGGTCAGTCTCAACTACACAGTGAGACCCTGTCTACCAAAAAAAAAAAAAAAAAGGCT
>NW_022900951.1:4813419-4852005 GCF_012274545.1 Fukomys damarensis
AAAAAAAAAAAAAAAGCTTATATAAATAGGGAGGGGTGGGGGGTGGACGGAAGAGCAGAGGAATGGGAAAAAATAAGAACCAAAATATATCATGTACAGGTACAATTTGTCAATAATGAATGTCGTCATATTGTATACCTAAAATGCACCAGTAAATTTAATGGATGAATAAAAGAAGAAAACTATGTACCGACATGATAAAAGCCAAGATGGCCTTTTTAAAAGAAAATGAAGGGATATCCTGAGGTTGAAAGATAGTCAGTGGTGCTTTAGCCTTCAGAAAGCTTATCCTGATATTATAACAACTTGAGTACCAGTTTATAGAAAACATATTTCTAGATCCGTTGAATTGGTACCTAGTTGAGCAGCTTTCACAGAGCATTTGAACTAAGTAAGGAGGAAAGTAGTCACACGGATACACAGAGAGAAAAAATGACTCTCTTCCATTCCAATGCTGTGTGACCCAAGTCTCCACACAGGGCTTTCTGAGGATACTCATCCAAAGATGTCCTAAGTGTGCTGTTCACTTTTCTGTTACTGTGACCAAACAACTGAGATAATCAACTTGCAAAGACAGTTTTATTTAGTCTCACAGTGTGGGGAGTTTCAGTTCCCAGTAGCTTGGTGTATTGCTTTTGGGGTTGGGATGAGATAGAACATCAGTGACAGAAGAAGGAAGCGGATCACCTCATGCAGCCAGGAAAAGAGAGAAACAGAAAAGGGGCTGGGATTGATAGAGGGGTGAGAGATTTAACTCCCAAACCTGATAGGTATCTGAAATGCGAGTTCATGTTCTCTAAAACCAGAAAATGAATTCTAGGAACAATGGAGGTTAAGAGTAGGAAAAATGTATTGAGAAAAAGACAGCTCCTGTCTAAGAGAAACAGAAGGGTGACCGGAATGTGGATTGCCTGCCCACCCCTTTCCAAAGATGTTTTATACAGCAAAGCCATGAGGTGTAGTGGGTACAAAGTGAGAGAAAACTATAAGATCCAATGGAAATTTACAAGGTGGACATGAGGTGGGACAAAACCATGAGCAGCCAATAAGATTACAGGTACAGTCACCCAAGTAATAGTGATTAAACAGGGATCAAATGGGAAAATAGATCACATACAAGGAATTTCCCATTTAGAGTATCAATCCCTGCTATCCATCTCTAGGGGAAGTGGTGCCTTTTCTTTGTAGAATGCTAAGCAGTGAAAGTGTCTCACCTGTTCTCTATGATGGCTCCTTGCTGTGTGGGCTCCTGGAGAGCTGGCAGTTTGAGGACTGGGGCCGTGAGGGTTGGCACCTTCAGGGAGGCCCTGTCTTAACTGCCTACAAGGTGTCTGGTTAACTTACCTATCTACAATACGAATCCAAATCTTTCTAAGGAAGACACTACTGACTTCACTTTCCCCCCTTGGCACTACCTCTTAAACCACCCACCGCCTCCCTGCCATGCTGCGGGCTGGCGACGGATCATTTTCACACATGATGTTCTGGAGGAAATTTATCCAAACCACCGTAGTAAGAAATAACATAGAAGCATCGACACTATGGGAAAATTGGTTTTCTTCTGACTTGAAGGAAATCGGCTGGTTGATTCATATATAAATGCTTATTTTTGTTTGAGACCCAAAATGATAGCTGGTGGCATGTGTAATGATTTTTCATCTCTTAAATATATTCTAAAGTTACAGATTCTTCCTAAACAATGTCTCTCTAACAGTGATGATTTTTGAATATAAAAGAGATCTTTCTATTTCAGCACCAGGGTTAGATTCTCCTCTCGCTTGCCACTCAACCGAAACTTTCCCAAGCAGAACCAAAATAGCTCCCATAGAATTTCAAAAGATGAGAATCAAGCCCAGATGGGCTGTGCTGAAAACGTTGAATATCATGCTCTCCCTATGGTCAAGTGAAATGACATAGTTGCATTTTTTCAGATTCTGTTTCAAATTGTTCTTTAGGAGCCCATCTGCCTCAAAATATCTTTTCCACTCCTGTCACTGCATGTGCTTTCCATCCCAGGTCATGCAACTAGACAAAGGAACTTCATTTTTAAGAAGGCCTTTGTTAAATAACAAATGTGCCCGTGAAATGGATATCATGATAACCCCAAAAGGCCCAGCATGACTTGCACATAAAGTGTTCATTTTACGGCCAAGAGGTACTGAAACAATGGTGTTTGGTCCTTTTGGATAGACAGGCACAGAAACAGTGTTTTGTACTTTCCGTGGATACTGCTTTTCTGGTGCTACAGTAACAGCTAACCTGCATGCAATTGTTACTGTTGTCTACTCTGCAAATGTCCTTACGAGGTAAGGAGTTGGTCTTTGCTGCAGAGAGGACGAGTAAGATCAAGGAGATCTTTATCATCCACCGGAGGCGCAAAGGTTTTGCCCCTCGTATTTGAGTTCTGAGGTATCTTCTCCCATCATCTCCTTGGCATATGGCCAACCTTTAAGTCATTTTTTTTCTCAAATCCCGGTCTCCCTTCCTCTGTGCTTAAAGCGTGGCCCTCCAGATAACAATTCTGGGTCCACTTTCCCTATGTTGCTGATCTGATCGCCTAGATCACGGAGAAAGGCTTTTGTGCCCGTCACTAATGAGAAGTGGACGTATAAGGATGGGCCCCGGTTTTCCCACCCCCCAACCCGCCTGGTGATCAATGAGGAAGATCTTGTGATAGCTCCAGAGAGAGAGCTGAGCATGGAAAGAGAATGACCCATCCAGGGGCTCACGAGACAACTTCCACACTCAGAAGAGTTCTGACATGGGGCACACCTGGTCACCGTGGTAGCATCCTTCTCGCCCAGGTAAACTCTGAAGCAGATGTCCTTCTACATGTACCAAATCCTTGTCACATCTTGATGCTTGATACGTGAGTGAATGTTTGAGCCACTGGAATTTCACTCAGGTTCATACTTTTCCCCTTTGTTCACAAAACCCTGGTCCATATCTCTGTGGTGAGAGAATTATTTCAAGTTATAGTGGGCGGCCCGGCTAGCTCTGACAAAGTACTCCTGCTAAAGAAAAAAGAAGAAAATCACTATGGGAATTCGTAACAGATCGCAAGTAATCCTATGTAGCAATGCAGCTATTTGATATTGACAGTTAAACACAAGAATACAATAGCATTTTGCAGTCTACTGGCCCTGTCCTCTTTCCCTGCGTACCGTGACACACAGATGGAGAATTTAGATGAATTTGGAGAATTTAGTTGTGTCTGCATGGATTTGGATTTGCCGAAATATGGCATTGAACAGCCACATACCCTGGCCATTTTTTATGAGTTACAGAAAGCCTCCTTACTACCAGTCTAACAAGGCCCCTTCGCTTGCCAGTAAACATACAGCTTTGTTCGCCGTCTGTTCGCTGGGTACAATGTGAAGACTGAACTCACAAGTCAGTGTTAAAGGGTCGATAGAAGACAGGGGGCTGTTTGGGTCATTGCCTTTTCCTTCATCCGCACTCTCACTTTTGACAAGTTTTATTGTCAAAAGGTCCTATCTTCAGAGTGTAATATTAATATCTACAGAAAAAAATAACAGGTAAAGATGACCTCATGAAAATTAATATGCTACCTCCAAAGAGTTGTACAATTTAAACTTCTACCCATTGAAACAGGTAATAGCCAAAAAATAAGCAGTAAAATCAGAATTAAGCCATGCTGCAAGCATATAAATTTGTCAGCGTGGCTTTTAAAAGCATTCTAGTTATCCAAGTGTAGCTCAAACAGGATTCCAAACACTAATTAACCTCTCTGTTTTCCATATTTTTTTCTTTTATTGAGTTTAATGGTACATTTTAGGTATACAGTACAATTACATTCATTATTGGGATCTTGTACCTTTACATGATGGGTCTTGGTTCTCATTTTTTTTTCCCCTTGTCCGTGCCCTCCTGTTTTCCATATTATTATTAACCCTTCCTTCTTTCAGTTATAAAGCAACAGCAGTAGGGTTAACGCAAGTAAAACTGTCTTGTCAAATTTTTCTTTTGCAACCACACAGTAGAATTTCTTTAACAATTTGGTCAAGGCGTAACTTACATGCCATAAAATTCACATTTTTTAAGTGTATATATATCATCATTTTTATTTACAGAGCTGTGCAACCTTGGCTATAATAAAACTTTATTATATTTTCATGAACCTTAAAAGCAGACCTGAACCCTTTGGCACCCCCTCCATTCCCTGGAAAACACTCTGTTCTCCGTTTCTCTACATTCGAACACTCATACATTTGTATATTTTATGCAAATGAGATTTATGATATGTGGTTTGTCTGACTAGCTTCTTTCCACATAAGGATTTTGTTCCATCCATGTTGTAGGATTATCAGCATTTCTTTCCACTTTATTCCTGGGATAAAAAGTTTATCAGTGATCACACAGCACACCTGTAATCCCAGCACTCTGCAAGACCGATGCAGGGATCCTAGGATCCTAAATTTGAGCCCAGCCTAGGCAATTTATGGTCTTAGCAAGACCCAAGCTCAAGGAAAAAAAAAAATTAGGGCCTGGGGATGTAGCTCAGAAGGCCTATTAACTAACCTCCCCCAACACACACACACACACACACACACACACACACACACACACACACACACAAACCCCCCCCACCACACACACACACACACACACACACACACACACACACACACACACACAGAAATTATATTAGCTTTAGATGTGTTTCCTTTCAGTTCCCAATCCACCTCTCAATATACAATAAAGAAGGGAATGCTTTTTCTTATTTTCAGTTTACTATGAGCACCACGTCCACCTTTCCCCAGTAGAGAGCGCTAAAGGAATACTTCAATAAGAAGACACTCTGCAGCAGTTTCCGGTGCAGGGGATGGGACCGGAAGTGCAGATGTAAAGCTATGTGATAAAGTGTCCTCCAGCTGTAGGTCAGGGTTGCAACCTCTCCCATCCCTGGCATCCAAGCCTGAGCTTAATGTTCCACCAGCCTTCTCATGTCAGGTACAAGTTCCCAGGAGTGACGTACACCAAGTGGGTTCTTTCTAATGTGAGCTCCCCAGGTGGCCTGCTGTCTTTCAAAACCTTTGTCTCCTTCAATTCACAGTCTCCTTTGCATGCTTCTTGTTGATCCCCTGCCCTCTTGCCTGCACTGCAGAGTGTAGGACACAGTTTGCCTAGAAAAGCCACATCAGCCATGGCTTGGCCAAATCAAAAGACGTGACTCCAATGGGCAACATGACACCTTTTCCAAGACTAAACCATTTCCCAGTTTGTCCTCCTTGGACACTACTCTTTAGGGTATAATAGTTTCTATATATCTTGCAGGTATTCGTCGTGGTTCATAATTCTGTACATTAAACTTTCCCTGTTTATCCCTTCTATGGTCTCCACCTCTTGGCTGTACCTAGCGTTCCACCATATTGTATTGTGGAGGTATACCGCAGGCTGTTCATCTACTCATCAGTGGATGGCATCTGAGTGGTTTCCATGTATTTGTCGACTAGAAATAATGCTATTTTTAACATTCACGTGCAAACCTGTGTGTGGGTGTATGCTTTGTTTCTCTAGGATAGCTACTTAGGAGTTGAACTGCTAGGTCATAGGACACATTTATATTTAACTCTCTGAGAAATTATTGTCCGTCATTTGTCCTCTGAATCAGCAACGCAGAAAGCTGGCGATATGTCTATATCCACATAAACACTGCTCATGATATTTTTTGTAACCAATAGAGTACAGCTTAAAGTACAAGTTCAAATGAGAAAAGGAAAAAACGAAGCTTAAGGGTTTTTTCCCCATTAAATTTATTGGTACATTTAAAGGAAACAATAAATATAGTTACATTTATCATTGGAGTCTTGTACCTTTGCATGATATATATCTTGGTTCTTATTTTTTTCCCCGTACCCCTGATCTTCCTTCACTCCCTTCACTCTTGCCTATTTACAAAGACTTTATTTCCATTTTTTTCCTTTTTTCACATTTTTCTCTTCCCTAATTTTCTTTCCCCTCCCCTTACCACTTCCTTTAGCCATTTTATTCGTATTTCCCACGATCCATTATACCACTTAAGCCTTATTTACACTTTTAGTTTTTCACAACAGAGAAGCTATTCAGCATTTACTCAAGGGTGTACTATTTATTTCACTTAAGAGTATAGCCTCAATGTGCATCCATTTAGCTACAAATGTCTCTAGTTTCTCATTCTTTATGTTTGAGTAGTACTCCATTGTATAGAAAAACCACATCTTTATCCAGTCTCCAGTTGATGGGCATTGGGGTTGTTTCCAAGTTTTAGCTATTACAAACTGTGCCACTATGAACACGAGTGCACACGTATCACTGTGGTATGATTCTTTAAATTCTTTAGGGAAGATACCTAGCAGAGGGATAGCTGTGTCAAATGGGACCTCTAATCGTACTCCTTTGAGGTATCTCCATATTCATTTCCACTGTGGTTGCACCAATCTGCATTCCCACCAACAATGGAGAAGGGTTCCTTTTTCCTCACAGCCCCGCCAGCATTTATTATTGATTGCTTTCTTGATAGCAGCCATTCTTTCTGGGGTAAAGTGCAATCTCAGTGTTGTTTTCATCTGCATCTCTCAAATGGCTGGTGATGTTGAACATTTTTTCATATATTTATTTATTGCTTTTACTTCTTTGTCGGATTTCAGATGCCCATTTTTGAATTGGGTCTTTGTGTTTTGTTGATCAGATTTTTTTGAGTTCTTTATATATTCTGGATAGTAGTCCTTTGTCTGAGGAGCAGTTGGTGAAAACTACTTTTTCACATTGCTCTGTTGGTCGTTGCTTTTGCACTGCAAAAAAACTTTCTAATACAATGAGATCCCAGTTGTTGATTCTTTGTGTAAGTTCTCATGCTGCTGAGAATTTGTTCATAAAGTCTTTTCCTATGCCAATATCTTTGAGAGTTCTACCTAATTTATTTTCCAGTAAGTGTTTCTGTTTTGATGTTTAGATCTTTAATCCACTTGGATTTTAGTTTAGTGCATGGTGAAAGGTAGGGATCTAGTTTTAATCTTTGTCAAGTTGAAAGCCAGTTTTTCTAACACCATTTATTAAAGAGGCTATCTTTCCTCCAGTAATGATGGTTGGCTCCTTTGTCACAAATGAGGTAGGTGAAGATGTCTCGTGTTGTTTCTCCATCTTTTAATCTATCCCACTGATCCTTGGGTGTATTTCTTTGCCAGTACCATGCTGTTTTTAGTCATAGTGGCTTTGTAGTACAGTTTCAAATTGGGAATTGTAATACCCCCTGACATATCTCTGTTGCCTAGAATGGCTTTTGCTATTCTCGGTCTATTCTTGTTCCAAATGAATTTTGAATTGTCTTCTCGAGTTTGGTGAAATATACTCTTGGGGTTTCAATTGGGATTGCATTGAATGTGTACAGCAGTTTTGGAAGTATGGCCATTTTCACTATGTTGATTCTTCCTACCCAAGAGCAAGGGATGTCTTTCCATTTCCTTGTATCCTCTTCTATCTCTTTTTTCAGAGTGCTGCAGTTTTCAGTGTAGAGGTCTTTTGTCTCCCTGGTAGGACTGATGCCTGGGTATTTCATTTTTTTTCTGGATGTTATTGTGTAATGAATTGTTCCCCTAATTTCTCTCTCAATGAGTCTGTTATTTATGTACAAAAAGGCAAATGATTTTTGAGTGTTGACCTTGTATCCATCTACTCTACTGAATCTGTTAATTAAGTCTAGAAGTCTTTTGGCAGAGCTCTTTGGGTCTTCTATGTAGAGTATCATATCATCAGCAAATAGTGACAGTTTAACTTCTTCTTTTCCTATCTTTATTGCTTTAATTTATTTCTCTTGTCTAACTGCTATGGCTAATGTTTCCAGAACTATATTGAAGAGGAGTGGTGATAGTGGACATCCTTGTCTTGTTCCTGATTTTAGTGAAGAAGGTTTTCAGTTTTTGACAATTTAGTATGATATTGGCGGTTGCTTTTTCATAGATAACCTTTATCAGGTTGAGATAAAGACCATCTATTCCAAGTTTCTGTGGGTTTTTTTTTTTTAACCATGAATTACTGTTGAATTTTGTCAAATGCTTTTTCTGCATCTATTGAGATGATCATATAGCTTTTGTCCTTGACTCTGTTAAAATAGTGTACTACATTTATTGCTTCCAGGAATGAATTTAGAAGTGTTGCTTCCCTTTCAATTTCACTGAAGAGTTTAAAGAGTAGTGGCAGTAATTCTTCTCTAAATGTCTTGTAGAATTTAGCAGTGAAGCCATCAGGACCTGGGCTTTTCTTTGTTGGTAACGTTTTAATTACATTTTCAATTTCACTGAATGTAATTGGGATGTTTAGACATTTTATATCTGCTTTGTTCAACTTTGGAGGTTCATATGTATCCAGGAATCTGTCCATTTCTTCTGTATTTTCCATTTTACTAGAGTACAGGTCTTCAAAGTAGGTATTGATGATCCTCTGGATATCTGGTGGATCTGTTGTGACTTCATCTTTTTTACTCCTAATGGCATGAATTTGAGCCTTTTTTTTCTTTTTTTTTTTTTTTTGATAAGGTTGGCTAAGGGTTTATTGATTTTATTTATTCTTTCAAAAAACCAACTCTTAAATTCTTTGATTTATTGTATGGTACTCTGTCTCCATCACATTAATTTCTGCTCAGATCTTTATAATCCCTCCCTTGTATAAGATTTTGGTTTGTCTTACTCTTCTTTTTCTAAGAGTTTAAGGTTAAGAATTACGTTATTTATTTGAACTCACTCTGTTTTCCTAGTATGGGCATTTACTGCTCTGAATTTTCCACATAGAACTGCTTTCATTGAGACCCATAAATTCCTGTATGTTCTACTGGCATTATCATTTAATCGTTGAAACTGTCTAATTTCTTCTTTAATTTCCTCTGTGACCCAGTGGTTGTTCAAAAGGGTGTTATTTAATTTCCATGTGTTTGAGAAGTTATTGCAATTTCTTATGCTATTGATCTCCAGTTTAATTGCACTATGATCTGATAATATACAGGGAAACTTCAGTTCCTTTGCATTTACTGAAGCATGTTTTATGAGCTAGCATGTGGTCTATAATGGAGATTTACCCGTGTGCAGCTGAAAAGAATGTTTATTCTGATTTTGTGGGGTGGAACACCCAGTAGACAACTGCTAAGTCCATTTGTTCTAAGAATTAGTTCTGTTATTACATTGATGACTTTTTGTCTGGATGATCTGTCTGTTTGTGTCAGTACAGTATTGAGGTTTTGCACTACAATTATATTAGTGCTCATTTAATTTTTCATATCCATTAATATTTGTTTTGTATAATTGGAGGCATAGTATTTGGTGCATATATATTTATGATTGTCTTTTCTTCCTCTTGTATTATTCCCCTTACAAGGATGTAGTTGCCTTCTCTTTCCCTCTGAATTAGTTTTGGTTTGAAATATACTCTATATGCAAATAAGATAGCTAACTCTGATTTTTTCCAGGCTCTTGTCACATGGAGAACTGTGTTCCATCCTTTTACTCTCAGTCTATGAATTTTTTGTGAATTAAGTGGGTTTCTTATACAAAGGGTATTGTTGGATTTTGCTTCTTAATCCATTCTGCTGGCCTATTTCTTTTGATTGGCGAATCGAGGCCATTAACATCGATGCTTATTACTGTTATGTATTGACTTTTCATCCGTCATGTTATTTTCCTGTTGTTGGTGCTTTTCTTTTTAATTTTTCCTTCTCTCCCTTTAATTTCTTGCCTTGTCTGGTATATTTGCTCTGTAGGCCCTCATGGAGTTGTGGCCTTCATTGGAGATAAATGAATATCAAGGTGGGAGAGAGTGAAAGAAAGAGAGAAAGCAAAGAAGATAAAAAGGAAAATAATTTGAGAAAAAAAAGATAGATTTTTTAAATGATGATTAAAGATAAGAGAAAAATATTACTTTGAAAATATAAAATACAAATAGAAGTAGAAGGCCACCTTCAGGGTGTGTCTCTGTTGACACAATTGACAGCACGGGCAGGAGTGTGCAGGTCTAAATTAATTAGTCTCAGCAAGCCACCAGCTGTCCTCTGAGGTTCAGGCTGATTTCTGTCTGCAAGGCCCAAGGTGAGATCTCTCTGACCTCCTGCTGGGTTGAACTCTGCAAGTTTCTACTGTAGAATCCTGCTGTCTTTCCCCAGAAGTTAGACTACATTCCAGTGTGATGTGCTGGTCCCTCCGACTTACGAGCTCTGGTGGTGTGGTGTGCTTTATCATAGAGATTTTCTTTACTTTTCCAGTGGGCTTCAATTTTCATTCTAGGAGCCTCAGAGAGGCCCTCTTTCTCTTGTTCTCGGGGGCTGGGGGTAGCGCCTGGGCTCTTCTGCTGTGTTGCACTGAAGGGGCGGGCCTACCAGAGGATCTCACACTGCTCCTGGGCTCCTCTGTTGCTCCACACTGAAGAGGCAGACCCACCAGAGGGTTGTAAGCTGCTACCAGGCTTCTCTGCTGCGCTGCGCTGAAGGGACGGGCCTACCAGAGGAAGCTTCGGTTTTTAAAATAATAGAATAGCATCCAGTGTTCAAGAAGAAAGAGGAAAGCTCTAACTATTAATTTGTTCATGCCCTTACTAAAATAACAAGAAAAAGTTCCTTCTGGCCTGCAGTTCCAGTAATGTGCCCCCTGAACACCCAGTGCTCTTCCGTTGGATATTCCCGTAAGGTAAATAAAAGCAAGCTCACATTTTCTTTTGGAACAAAAGCAGTAGAAAATTTTCTTTCAAGAAAAACTCAATATAAACATGAATAAAATAATGTGAAGAAAAAACTGAGTCAAAAGAATTTTATGTCATTTTACGTAAAAATAACTTTTTCTTTTTCTTTATTATTCATAATAAAAAACATTAAAAGTATTCATCATCTGGCCCAAAAACAACATTTAGCTATCATTTTTATGCTATACATTTGGATACTGTACAACACCCAAGAGTAGAGAAATATTCTGTTTCATTTTGGAATTCAGAGAATCTCTCTCTCTCTCTCTCTCTCTCTCTCTCTCCCCTTCTCCCTCTCCCTACCCCTCTCCTTCTCCCTCTGGCTGTGGAACAGATTTCCTGTTTTTTGCTTCAGGATGCTTGAAATTTGGACAGTTCTGCTGAGTTCAAATTATGTTAGAATAGCATTTGCATTTCACTACAAAGCAAGGATTTGAATTCCCACCCACGATTTTTGGCTCGAACCACCATCCTCATCAGTATCGAGAAATTTAAATCTTGCAAACAAGACAAGATCAAAGAAAAGTTGGGTTTAAACAGGAAAATTTAAAATTTTCCCCATGAAGTTCAATCTTCCTAGGCGATAATACATCACAAGCCACATCCTGGCCCCTCAACTTTGAGATGACGACTCATAAAGTACTTAACGAGAGGGGATCATAATGAATCTATAAAGAGCATAGGGGTTTTTTTTAAATCACTTTGGAAGTTGTTCATTTCATTTTCACAGACTCTCCAGCTGGTTTAAAAATCAGACACCAAGTCCAGACATGAGATAATATGAGGTTGTTTTCTGGTTGTGGAAACTACTTAATAACTAATTGCTCCTGATTCATAGCCATCTTGCTGTGGGATAGTGAAAGATTCCTTCAATTCACTGAGCTCTTTTGGCCTCAAAATGTGCATATGGCAGTAATATTTAAAAACCTATGATATTACAGTTCTTTGCAAACAGCTGTACATGTTGAGTTGTCATAACTCTTGCTTTTACTGATACAATTAGCCTAAAAACTCATGTTGCTAATTTAGGAACGTCCAAAAATGAATGCCACTTGCATTTGATTAGAATTGTGCTTTTATATGTATCCATTTTTAATAAAAGTGAAATGTAAACTGCAGATTTTAGTAGAAACATGGATTTGAGAATAATGCTATTTGTTCAGATTAAATAAAAACATTCATGTGACTGACCTTAAAAGATCATCGTAGGTCTTACTGATATTTTTCAGTAAAAATATTATTTTGTGGGCAGTATGGTTATTTTTTAAACATCAAACAATGCAGGTGTTTGAGCCTAGCGTGTACCACCTTATGAATGTATGACTTGATTTTATGATGTGTAAAAAGGCAACTTACAGATAATTGGTTATCTCAGAGTGAATACATTTGTAATAATGGACATGCAGTTAAAATGGCCTCAGATAAGTGAATACATTATCTAGGCAGAAAAAAAAATATCTGGCAAATTGGCAAAGTGGTGGAGTTATATTGGGAATGAACATCCCCCTAAGCCCTCAGTGTTAAAGTTTTATTCTCCAGCATGATGAGGGTGGGAGGTGGTGGAACTTTTAAGATTTGGGGCCTTGGGGGAAGTTTTCAAGCTACAGGAGCTGTGCTGTTGAAGGGAAGACTAGGACTTAGCTGAATAACAGGTCCAAAAAAGAGACAGACAACCCACATCTCAGAGACAAATCTCTACTCATTAAAGAGTGTCTGAAAACATCATGCTTTCCTCCCACTTTCTCTATTTTTTCTGAATCTTGGTTGCCAAATAAGAGGATCAATCAATCTTTATAAAAACAGAAAATGAAAGAGACCTGTGTTTGCTTTATCCCCTTTGATTCAGACAGCATTATTCTTGGAAGAGAGTAGGTGAGGCCAATAGCTCTAGAGTGAAACCAAATAGGAGGGTCACTGGGAATTCCTAGAGGCTGCACATTTCTGGAAATCAGTGTGTCAATATGTACCAGTGCCTTGAGGGTGTACTTATGTTTCCACCTAGTGATACTGTGACCAAGAGCCTGACCCTGAGACATGTTAAAATTGAGCGAGATTTGCTTTACATGAAGATTTGTAATTAAGAAAGTAAGTGCAGAGAGCTGGGTGTGGTGACGCAGGCCTATAATCCCAGCTCTTGGGAGGCTGAGGCAGGAGGATCGCTGTGAGTATGAGACCAGCCTGGGCTACGTAGTGAGTTCCATGTCAGTCTCAACTACATAGTGAGACCCTATCTCAAAACACCAAACAAAAAAAAAAGTAAACAAGTCCAACAGAATATCTAACTTTGTACAGATGACTGAGTAGATTTACACACGGAGCTTTTTGTTCATATGAAAGTGATGTAATTCTATGAAATGCAAAGTTCTCAGTGTGGGGGGACCACAGCGGCTTACCCAGAATGCATCTCAGATACAATATATATTAATTCCCAGAGATCATTGCAGTCATCTTTCGACTCATGGACACTGGCATATGCAGATAGGCTACAGATAGAAAAATATTTCAAGACCCTATTGTAGAGGTAAAAGTTAACACATATATTTTTATTAAATTTAGCTATAGAAGGGAAAATTAAAATACCAAAAGGACTACCCAAATTCAAATTTTGATGTCTTAGGAACACAGTAATATGAATCTTTAGAAGTGGAATGGGGTCAAATGAATAGGCAATGTGTCTGAAACTCATTTTAATCTGTATCACTGTAAATGTGACAGTTGGTATTTAAAAGTCACTTGTAAAGCACAGTATGTTCTTCAGTTAAAATGGAAACTTTTTTGTAATTCTATCTATACCCTTCTATCTTTTGATATGCCACCCTTAAGAATTTTCAAACTTTCCCTTCCCTTTCAACTTACCTTGTCTTCCCCACACTCCAAAATTTAGTTGGCCAAGAGGGAATTACAGCAAACTCATGCCACATCTTCCAGGCCGCAGGACTCTGAGGACGGACACAAACACTGACTTTCATACTTAGAAAAGGAGAAAATCAAGCTGCAGTCACTTGTTGTCAGCCAAAGACGAAAAGATACAAAGTCAAAGAAATGAACCATCTGCTGCTTATTGCTAAAGGTCTGTTTATGGTCATAAAACAAACAGCCACAAAAAGTATCTATGCTAGGAGCCATATCATAATGCAGAAATTAAGATCAATAACTGTAATCTCAACAAGACCAATAAGTAATTCTGATAATTAATTCCTGCATAGTCTCTATTCATAGTTGAATTCAAAATTCATTTACAACTAGTGATTTGTGTAGTGGATAATACTTTATGAAGAAAGTTGTAGCCTGCAGTAGGAATTTTAGAATTTTTTTATACGTCTAAATTTCTTTTTTCTTTTTCTTTTTTAAGTACTGGGAATCAAATCCAGGGCTTTACTTGGGCAAATACTCCACCACTACTCCATCATACTCCCAGGCCACACTTAAGATTCATTAAAAAGAATAGAAAAATACAGTAGGAAAAGAGGATCCTATCCCAAGAGCAATTGGAAATTCCCTAGTTACATGGGATACAGAAGTGTGTAAATCTGAAATCTGCACAGCTATTTCTCCTTCACTATATCCATCCACACGCAATGAAAGGAAAGAAAAAACAGCTAGGAAAAGATTTTTTTGTTTTGTTTTGTTTTCAAATAAAATTTGCAAATTTACTACAATGAAAATTTGGAAACCCCCCCAAATAAAGTTTTAAGTATGTGCTGGGCAGTCAGACACTTGTGTATGAGTGTTCCAGCTCACTTTGTTACTGTGTCACTGCATACCCCATAATTATGGGACCCCTACTTTCATGGAGCTGTGAATAACATTAGACTTCCCTCCCTCCGTTTCCTTACACCCCTTTGGTCAAACAGACGTTAAACTTTCTAAAACTTTGCATTCAGTCATCTTTTCTCCTTTGCACCAGATTACATTCTTACATTATGCAAGCTTTCTATGCTTATTTACTTCTGGTTAGAGCAGAATTCCAGAGCACTTAGGTATTTTGTTTGAGTTACAATAATTCCTTTAGAGGAAAATATTTTGATCAAATAAAGACTGAGTCATTAGCTTTTGCTCAATGGCTTTGCAAATATTTTACAGTTGAATGAATTGAAGTATAGGTCCTCAAGTACCCGAAGGAACACACACACAAAAGCTAGGTGTTTTCCTTCTTTATACAAAGCCCAAATTTCTCACTTCTTACTTATTATGTTCTGTCAAAAGATAACAATCTCTTGGAGAACTACATATATCCTATGCACAAAAAAATTGGATACCTTAAAAGAAAACATATTCAATGTGGATTTTTTAATGATAGAACATATAAGAGATAAGCAATTATTTTTAGAAATAAATTTTGCTGTTTTGTGAGGGTGGTGTTATTATGAAGCTACACTCTCAGCTCTAGGGGGAAAAAACTGTTTCAGGTTTTGCAGACCACTCAACCTTGACTTAGAACAGAAAGGAGTCATAGAAAGCACATAAACAAATGAGCTTGCCTGTGTTCCAATAAAACTTTATTGACAAAAGCCAACCAAATGATTTCACATCCAGCCCGTGACCCGTGGTTTGCTGGGTAATGGGGTAGATGAAATACTGTGGACACATACCACATACACATAAATTAGGAGAATAAAATATATATCGATCTCATTAAACAAGTTGAAAAGTTCTGAAGTAAGTAACAAAGATGAAGGATTTTGAAGGAGCTAAGAGACATATTTTGAACTGTGTGCTAGGTCGGAAATAGTGACCACATTAAGCTTAGGTTGAAGAGCCAAGAGCAGGTAATAGGAGTTACTAGTACGTTGGAAGGTGTTCAACCCCCTCTCAGGAGTCACCAATGTGTGATTGTTTGAAATGACTCCCGAGAATTCATTTCATTACATCTAGAATCCACCCATACTCTTGGAAGCTGGCATGTTGTGTCTAGCACTACCATTTATATGTGGTGAGAGTAGGATATATCTCCTTTAAGTCCATTAAAAAAATACCTTTAAGATGTGAATTTTGAACACACATAAAAACGTGTATGAACTATCATAGTGGGACCCTTTGGTCCTATTATTCTGCCTCCACAGAGAATTCATTATCATTCCCGCCATACCCATATGCTAACGCCATCCCAGCATGTCAAGGAAAATCGTAGGAATCACATTCTTACACGTGCACCTGTTTCACTTTGTGTTGCTCTACAGTATGGAGCCAAAGCCACCTGTTTAGGGTTGAGATTGTACATCTAAGCATTTAAACAAAATCTGTCTTTTCATCCTGTGGGTTAAAATAATCAGAACACATTTTTGCAAGAAGCAGGCAGAGACACCATGGTAGCTCTTCTGGTTAGGCTGGATTTTGTTCCCTTTGCGAGCAGTAGATATTCGCATGCTGTGAATAGAAGTTCACCAGTTCTCAAAGGGTAAACAAATGATGGCAGGGCTTGACTTCCCACACTCTGTTTGGAACTGTGACCAAACTCCAGCGACGGAGAAGGACATGGCGTGCAAGTCCCAGCGGGGGCCAGTGTGACTGCCCCCACCCAAGAAGCAGGAATTCCCCTGCCTTCCCCTTGTGCACAGAGAAGACATGGAAAGAAGTAGAGATAACAGGCTCCAGTCCAAGCCAAGAGATGTTGTTACAGAGCTCATAAAGCAGAGTGATTGAAAATCAGGAGAGCTTTATCACTGCTGGGACCAGGGAGCAGGTTCAAGGAGAAGAATAGGAGATCATTTGAGTTCTCCAACATGAAAACGAGAACTATTGGTAAATTAACAAAAACTATGTCTGAAAGCTAAAGATGTGCATGGGGGTGTGTTTCTTTCTTTGCCTTGGGCAGGGCTTTTCATCTTTAACGTGATGGTTTACAAATTTTCAGTCAAAGGGTTTCCCTGTGCTTTGTAGGACAGAAGATACCGTATTCCTAGTGATGTGTGTTTCTGTGTATTTCATGTTACCTATGATGCACACACAATGTACACATCCGTAGTTTGTACGTAAATTTTCTATATAGTGTAAGAATAAGCTATGGGATTTAATATGCTTAGGAAGGGTTTCAGTTCTATCATTGGAAGGAACTGAATTCTTTTTAGCTATTGCGCATTCTCAGAGTGGCCTATTGGGCTTGCAGAACAGACTCTCTTTGTGTAGGTCAGTGTCAGAGGCCAGGGTGCTTTGGACCTTAGAAGGGATACTTTGTCAGGCCAGGGCCACGTTCCTAGCTACTGTGCCCAGACAAGAATGAAGTGAGAGAGACTGGCATGGGAGCATATCATCCCAGTTGCACCAGAGAGAGGTCATTCATCCACCCTCAGCTCTCAGGTCCTTGCCCAAACCCTGTGGTCCCCATGCTTAATTCTACCCTGGAGGACAAGCGGGGCTGCGGTGCAGTTTTGATTATGAGAATCACCTATATACCCTTGAGCCACAGTATGGGTAAAAAGAGACAAAAGAAGAGGCGAGAAAGAATTGCCATCCTTTAACACACACACACACACACACACACACACACACACACACACACACACACAGGAGGAGTTAGGTAAGGAATGAAACAGCAGCAGAGATAAAGGAGATACTGTCTTCTCCTGAGATTAACCAGGTTATTAGCCCCTGCTGCTTTAACCATGTGTCCTTTCACTCTGCAGCTCAGTTTGCTTCTGTGTCTAATGCAAGCAAGACGAGACTTCATATGATCCATCTGTCGGGCAGTTTCAATGAGCGTGCCCTAGGTCCTGTACATGTCTCATCACAGTACGATTTCCCCCAGGACATACCATTCCTTTCTAGTTGTTTGCCCATTTTGGAAGTTCTTCGCTTAAACTTTTAAGAAGGAGAGTTGTATGTGTCATCAGACATGGGCACTGTGAGCCAACCCAGAGTATACCAGTCATTCTAAACAGGCACCGTTCAGTGAACCAGAACATCACATCTTTGTTGTGGAAGATGGGCTGGACCAGAAAAGATAACTGTAGAGACAGCGTGGTGTATCACTGAAAATGTTCTCCCAGTGGAGAATGTGTTTTTCCAAAGAATACAGCTATTCCTGATTAACATCTATGAGAACGGTTCTTAAACTGTCTCATAACAGAATAGTCTTTGAATCACCGGCAATTGGACCTCCTTCCCGGGGTTCCTTAGCCAGTAAATGTGTGGGAGGGGCAATAGTTTACATTTTCACAGGTTTGCAAGCGATGTGGATGCAGCTTGTCTGAAAACCACATTTTAAGAATATTAGAGAGTATGTTTTTACCTCTGGCCCTTATACATTGATATTTGATGGTGCTGAACAATGAATTCAACCAAACAAAATTATGATTCTTCTTGAAACTGTATTTCTTAATTAATTCTGTTGTGTGCATTTCCTAAAACATGCAAAGAAACAGGTAAAAGAGGATGGTTGAAGGGAGGTTGAGAAGATCAGACGAGAAACTCTCCTACATACAGAGAGTCTCACCCGATAACACCACGGGCATCAATGCGAGTGGAACATGGGTTTTGGCATCAAACAATCCCCGAAGGCTCCAGATGTCGGGAAAGCTCTCAGTTGTGAACTTTGGCTTTGGTGTAGAAATAGAGGAATGTCTGTTTGGGTGACTGGTTTCTCAGCAAACAGATTAAGAATAATGAAGTCACCAAATGCTGTTTCTTTCAAGGTGTTTGTCTGTCTCAGCGGATGGGATGAATACTCTCCATGGCCCGTGAGGTATTTGATGGTCCTTATTAAACTGAGGATATTTAAACAGATCATCCTCACGTGGGAGAGTCTTCCTGTATCAGTTGTTCATGGGAGAGATGGTTTTGGGCAAATAATGACATTTCCACAGATAGAGACAGAAATGCTCACTATGGTGCGAGCCGTGTGGGGAAAAGGAACAGAGGAGGTACACATTCAATCGAGATTGATAACATTTGTATTTTTAGTTTCACACACAACTAGCAGCCATGTGAGAATAACTGGTAGAGGATCATTTTAATTTAAATGGCTTCATGACCTATTTTGTCTGTTTCCGTTTCCTACTAACTACTGCTTATTTAAGCTAATTGTACCTGATCGAACAGCTTTAATTGGACTGGTGTGCTCGGAACTTCCCTGCGGAGAGAGTCATGAACCGAGCAGGTCTGTAGTTTTCTTGCTGACATGACTGCACCTCCTTTTGTGTTAAACACAAGCTGGCTTCTGCCCACAGAGTGTTTGTGTAAGATCGGTGGGTCCAATTATACCATACTGACAAAACTATGCTAACCAAATTTGATCTATTAGAAAAATAGTTATATATCCCTTTCCTGAAAGATTTGTTGAAGAGAAATACTTTTCCATAGGTAGGTCCATGTGCTAAGCAAGTTGAACTACTGGGATCTCCCTCCCTCTCCCTCCCTCTCCCTCTCCTTCTCCTCTCTGTCTTACTACAATTAGTCCTGAACTAAACATGACCTTACATTCTTTTACGACTTGCGCCCAGCAAACTGTACATGTCTGGAAGAAAAATTCTCCATCTTTCCAAATTGCTGACATTGAAGGAAAATCAATGCCCGCCTCCCCATTCTTAAATACCCTCCTCCCCCTCACACACAGAAACGCACATACACACTGCCTAACCAGCCCTTAATTCTGGGCTAGAGGTATAGCTGAGCGATAGAGCACTTGATTAATATGTGCAAGACCCTGGGTTCAACCCTTAGCAATGCAAAGAAAAACAAAGTGCTATTCTGAGATTGTGTTTTCACTTCTTATGTTTTGGCCATCCAAGGTCTGGATATTTATCTCTTGCTTCTGTTTTACAGCTGAAAATCATAGCACTGGCTGACTATGTCCTGATGTATTTAACAACGTGTTTGTGTTATCACCCATGCCCAGCTATTACAACTAGCGATGGAAATGCCAGGCTGTGTTTAAATGCAAAATCACGTAAAATAAATTTGAAAAGTAGGTCAGTGTGCTCCAAGAGTTTACCGTGTTTAATTTCTGATTGGTCAGACTTAAATCACTCACTGCAGAAATAGGCAGTGTGCTAGGACACACATTCATTTTTAGGTCGTGTGGAAGATAACCTTAGAAAATTCACCTGAGTTGAGTGAAAAATAATTGCAGCTACATTATTAAAACTAGAAATCTCATGATAGTTTTCTGAAAAAAAATTACAGTCAGGTGATGTGCTGGTAAATGTGTAAGAAAACTACAACAGTAGATATTAGGGTTGGTTAATTAGCAATTACAGGAAGTTATGCAACACCTCCATTCTGTCTATCCAAATTTACACCTGTTAATTAATTAATTAATTTTGCTCAGAGCTAAGAAGATAGGTGGTTTGCAGCCGGGCGTGGGAGTACACCTACCCTCGTAATTCTAGCACTCAGGGGCCTAAGGCAGGAGGACCATTGGGAATTGCAGACCAGCTTTAACTACGTAGTGAGATCCTGAAATCATTCCTGACCTCCAAATAAGATGCCGGATCTGAAATGTACAAGATCCAATCAGTAATGTTCACATGCAGCATAGTGACATAAACCATTATCCCTAGAAACACCAGTTAATTTAGTAAATGACATCATCTTTAGAAATAATAGGAAAAACGATTAGAAAATGAATGTTGTTGTTCTAGAAAACACATGTGGGCCTGAGCACCCTGGGACACATGAGTTGCTGATAGGTCCAGTGGTTGAGATCTTCGATCCAACTCTTAGTCAGGGAGAACCTGGTGCTGTGATCTCGGCTTCCTGGTGGAATCCCCCCACTCGGATCTGATTGCAAAGGAGAGTTCAGCTCTTAAAACTCCCCCCAAAACAGCCCAATTATATGGGCCAAACACCTGAACAGACCTGAACATCTCAAGTGAGGAAGTAAAAGTGACAAATACGTGAAAATATGTTCAACATCTTTAGCCATTAGGAAAATGCACCTCAAAACTGCGCTGAAATCCCATCTCACATCGTTCAAAATGGATATTGTCAAGAATACAAAAAACAACAAGTGCTGGCAAGGATGTGGAAAAAAGAGCCCTTCCACATTCTTGGTAGAAATGTCAATTAGTAAAACCATTATAAAAATCAATACGGAGGTTCCTCAGAAAAATAGCAGTAGAGCTTCCATTGGATCCAGCCACACCATCCTTTGGTATATTCCCAAAAGAATTAAAGTCAGCAGACTATAGCGATACTTACATAGCTCATGCTTATTCTAGCACAGTTCACCTACGTGCCCACCAACAGATGAGAATGGAGCGAAGGACATGACTAAAATGTACATATGTGTGAAACACAGTGTTTCATAAAGTCAAAAGATCAAAATTTAGTTTTGTTGTTCCACACCATGTGGTAGTGAAGTTACCGTAACAGACATCCTGCTCATTCCTCTACTGCAAGAGGCTGGCCATGGCCAAACAGCCAAACTGCTTAAATCCATTAACAAAAGGAGAAAGGATCTAGTCCACTAAATTTAGTTCAAGGGAATCATTAATCTAAATGTTCTAGGATCTAGATGCATATCATTTGTTATGGTTTACATTTAGATGTCCTCCCAAAGGCTCATGAGCTCATACATGGGGCTTTGGGGAGATGACTGGATCACCAGTGTGTGATACTGAATTAATCCACTGGTGAGTTTATATCTGGTGTAATACTGGGAGTTGAAAACCGGTGAGTGGAGGTGGGCCATTGTAGGCATGGTCTGGATATACATGTACCCTTCCTCCTTCCTTGAGCACTTGCTAGTTCCTGCCTGCCCTGCCTGTTTCTCCTCTCAGATACCCCTCTTCCATGCTGTCCTGCCTTGGAGCCAACTGACCATGGACTAAAATCCCTATAAACTGTGAGTTAAAATAAACCTTCCTTGGGCCAGGGATCGAGCTCAGTAGTTCCACCACCTGCCTCACAAGTGCAAGGTTCCGAGTTCAATCCCTAGTACCAAAAATAAACACACCTCCCTTCTTTAAACTTGTGGGTTTCAGGAATTTTGTGCCAGCAACGAAAAAGTAATGAACACATCATTGATCAATGAATATGCTAGTGTATTTTATTCAAAGAGACATTGGGCCAGGGATTTATCTCGGTGGTGTCACGCCTACCTCACAAGCCGAAAGCACTAGGTTCTGAGTTGGATCCCCTACCCACCCGTATCAAGAGAGATGTTGACTGGATTCAACCTTTATTCTCCCCACAAACATATGCGGAATAAAAGAAGTAGCCAAGCAGTGAAGGTAGTATTTAAGTGGATACCACAGGGAGGGACATTACTGTATGTTTATGATTGCTCTTATGTAGTCTTCTAGGCTGTGCAATAGCAATTCTGGTTTGTTTTTCCCTCCAATTGTGGATGAGAAGTCGCCTGCTCTATAATCACCCGTATTGAGTGTTTGAAATGAAGAGTCCTGAGCCTGGCCCCAAACATTAAGAAACCAAAGTATGGTGCTGTGGTACGAATTATCTGTGTCTTCCCAGATTCATAGGTTGAAACCTAGTCGTCAAAAGGAGGGCGCAAGTATTAAAGGGGTGTTGCCTTTGGGAGGTGCTGAGGTCACGAGGCTGGAGCCTCATGGATGGGATCACTGTCCTTATGAGACACCTCACAAAGCTCATTACCCTTTCCACCATTTGAGGACACAGTGAGAAGGTACAAAGTATGAGCCAGGAAGCAGCCCTCACCAGCCATGGGATCTGCCATGCCCTGCTTGACCTTGGACTTTCAACCCAAACAAGCTTCCAAAATGGCCAAACTCGGAGGGAGAGAAAGAGAGCCTGTACTTGAGATCTGACACAAGAGAGCAAGGAGATCCAACAGGAAAACTGGATAAAGAAGATATGGTATTTCTATAAAATGGAATACTACTCAGCCATAAAGAATGAGAAATTAGAGTCATTCATAGGAAAATGGATACATATTGAGGATGTACTCCTAAGTGAAATAAATAAGTCACACATGTGTGAATACCGAATAGTTTCTCTGGTGTGGAAAACTATAATAGTACATAAGATCCTAATGAGATAATTGACAATGTGAAATTGGAAGAAATGGGCTAATGGTGTAGGGAAAGTGGGGAAGGTAGGGGAAAGGTAATAAGGGAAAAGAAAAAATTATGAGAAAATGAAAAAATGGAAATAAAGTGTTTATAAGTGGGGAGGAGAGGAGGGGGTGAAGGGAGGGCAGGGACAAGGGGAAAAAAATGAGAACCAAGACCTGTCATGTAGAGGTACAAGATCCCAATGATGAATGTAACTGTACTGTATCCCTAAAATGTACCAATAAACTCAATTAAAAAAAAAAAAAAGAGATCCAACAAGAGGCCAGAGTGAGAGATAGGCCAGCTGAGAGGCTGGCTCTCCCTCATCTGTCTTCTGATCTCACGGTACAGGGCTAAAATGTGAAAGATTTACATCATTTGGTTTCCTCCTGGGATGTTCAGAGAATCAGGACAACATACTTAACAATGAAATGTCGTGCACACACGTGCATGTGTGTGTGTGTGTGTGTGTGTGTGTGTGTGAGATAGAAGGCAAGACTTCCACAGTAAGCTACATTCCCAGACCTTTCTTAAAATAATTTTTTTAGACAGGATCCTATTCAGTTGCTACATTGCTGAGACTGGGCTTGAACGTGGGTTCTTCCTGTTTCAGCTTCCCAAAATGCTGGGAGTATGGGCATGTCTATCAGTGGAGTAAGTGTGTTTTGTGACCTCAGGCAATAAGTAATGGCACTGGGGTCACAGGCCACAAAGACATTCATGACTTGGAAAAATATCTTTCGACTTCCTGTTTTGTCCATCAATAATATGGCCATACCATATAAAGTTATTTTTACTCTCTCTTTTTAAAGTATAGTTTTAATCATCA
Source organism: Fukomys damarensis (assembly GCF_012274545.1). Classification (NCBI taxonomy): domain Eukaryota; kingdom Metazoa; phylum Chordata; class Mammalia; order Rodentia; family Bathyergidae; genus Fukomys; species Fukomys damarensis. The sequence continues at coordinate 4,836,940 of NW_022900951.1, forward strand.
ACCCACATAAACCATCAACACACTATGTGCTTAATGGCAACATCTACTAACATAAAAGCTGTATCAGTAAGACTCATATGTCTCTTATTTTAAATAACTATTATAGAACATAATTACATCTTAATATACCTTAGTGCATGTGAGATTGATGTTTGTTAATGTAGGATAAGATTTAGATAAAATGTATAATAATTTGAAGAATATACTCTTCAAGGAGCAAAAGAAACTTGTTCCTCCGAAAAGATAAATTATAAGTAATAGCTGCTTACTTAAATCACTTCCCCTCAAAAACAAGAAAAAACAGCCAGGCGTGGTTGCACACGCCTGTCATCCCAGCACTCAGGAGGCTGAGGCAGGAGGATCGCTGTGAGTTCGAGACCAGCCTGGCCTATATAGTGAGTTCCAGGTCAGTCTCAACTACCTAGTGAGACCCTGCCTCAAAAACAACAACGATAACAAAAAAACCAAAACAAGACAAAACATCTCAATATTTCTTTCTGTTTTCTGATTTGAAAACTTAAACATAACCCAAGATAAGCCAAACTACTTCACATTTTTCTAAAGTAAAATAAAAGGGTAGAAATACTTAAAAACTCCTGAGAAACTTTTTTCAATCTAGGAAAGGAAATGTAAAGATGTTTGTCATTATGGAGGCACTGGAAGTAATAAAATATGATCCTGTTGTTGCAAGGACCAAGCCTAATCTCTACACAATCCATCCTTTATCAAGCCACGGGCTCCTTATGGAAACTGAACACACAGATATGCAGCTGCCAACGTAGTAGCTGACTCGGGTTCAAAGATATAATCCTCTTTATAAAAAATACAGTGCACTATTCTTTAAAGCAATTAGTTCATCCATCTTAAAAGTTACAAAGAACACCCTAGAAGGATGCTCCAGACAAGTGAATATTTTGACAAGTCTGTGCATTCTGAATTACAGTACATTCTTCCCTAGGTAATTCAGAAGTGAGCTGTTCCTTTAAAACGTAAGAACATTAAAAAGGTAATTGACACAGCCATCAGTGGCATGTCTGTTTTCTGGCTGTTTCTTTGAAGTCATGTATATAATTTCAAAGGCATGCAGAGGAATGTGAGATGTCGGAGATCTGTGCCTACTGAAAGCATAGCAACACAGCTCAGTTCTCGCTTCTTAGTTTACAAGATCGCCTACCTGCTGGACCACTTGATTGTAATTGGGGCTTGAGACTAGAATTAATCTCTCTGCTTAAAGCACTGGCTGTGAACCAGAGGTCCTTATTAACAACTCTACTCCCAGCCCCACAGACTTGGTACTGCACAGAGACAGATTTGACTTGGAGAGGGAATAATTCTGCTGGCATGGAGTTGGCAAAGACCGAGTATATTGCTCTGCATGGCACCAGGCCCTGAGCTGTCCCCAAGACAAAAGCTTCTCCTGCCTCCAGGACCAGTAGCATGGAGAAGGCTGAGACTCCCTGAGCTGGAGGGAGACTGGTGTGCCACCTTATGAAGCTTGGAACTTCTGTTGGCAGAGCCCTGCTCCTGCTGGGACTTAATGTTTTTGGATTCCAAGAAAAACACCTGTGTGAGTCCTGACCTACCTGCTATTCAGCTTAACCATGGCGAGAAATGCATGGCCCGCAAGCTTCCCTGTTATATGTGTCTGATGTCACACCAGTTCTGTTCTGTAAATCTGTGAAGACACCCACCTGAGTGTAGCCACTTTCTGCAGGGGGAAGCTTGTCCAGACAGTGTGCTATGCGTGCTACAGCCCTGTTTTCACTCAGCAATTTTCTTTGCAAGTGCTGTCCTTTTGTAAAGTCATTGCAAACAGTGGCAGACCCTCAAGTGCATAGACATGCAATCGCATCTAGTGTTACAATGTACTTTTTATAGACAGGGTTATTGTTGGTGTCATGAGGAACTTTTCTGGCAGACTAGATTGACGGAGATTTTTTTTTTTTAATGCATGGTTAACAGTCTTTTCCAGTATGTCCTTGGTTTGGGGAATCTAGGGAAACGATCAGAATTTCTTTCTGTCTTTCTGTAAGTTTGTGCTGTGCTCCTTTTGTACCAGCACAGTTACCTACTGCTGTCATAAATCAACACCATTTACTGAGACTGATGGGTGAATAACTTATGTCTTTGGGATGTGAAACCTCTCTTTTGATAGGAAACTGCATCTTTTCCAATGACTGCTGTCATGATTCATGGAGCTCTTACCCTTGTTGCTCATATCTTTCACTTTCTGCCATGATGTAAATGGTTTTGTTTCATTGTGTTGCCACCATTTTTGTTTGGCCCAATACTGCAGGGTCAGCCAATCACAGATTGGAACCTTTGAAACCGAAAGCCAAAAGAAACCTTTCATCTTTGTAAATTGATCATGTTAGGGATTTTTTACAGCGGTGGAAAGCTAAGTAACAGAATTGCACGTAGATTACTGAAGTGAGAATCTTCTACTGACTTTGAAGAAGTAAAATCACCAGCTTGCAACAGGACCATGTGACAAGGACCTAAAGACAGTCTCTATGAACTAAGGTTGGTCCCTGGACAACAGCCAGAAAGCAAAGGGAGGATCTCATTCCTACAACCACAAGAAAATGGATTCTGCCGGAGGATCTCATTCCTACAACCACAAGAAAGTGGATTCTGCCACAATACAAGTGAGGCTAGACAAGGACTCCAAGCTCTAGAAAGGAATGAAACTCAACTGACATTTAAGAGGACATAATCAGAACTATCTTCGAGTTCCAGTGACCCAAGCTCTAACCTGACACGTTGTTCATGAGGTTACCGTGTTAGATGAGATGATGCAGGCACTGAGCTCTCAACAAATGTTAATCCTCACCCCCTTCCTGGTGCTCTGTACTTTACACGAAGGGGAAAGGGAGAGGCTGTTAGCAATATACTATAAAAATTCTTTTCTAAAGTTCTCACTGAGAGCATAATGCATGATAATGTAATAAAATTCCTCTTAGATACTAACGTATATGATTTCCATGTAACTGTATTCCTGTTGCCCTTTGATTTACTGCTTGACTCCATCTCTGGACTTCTCTACGCTGTGATTTAAAAACAGAACAGTATTTGTGGGAGTCGCATGTTCTCACGGAATATAACCTGAGAGGTAACTAGATAAATAAGTGGGCCATGGCCGCAGAACATACTGATACGGAGTGATATGAATGTGGGTTGCTGAAAGCTTCCTGCATGCACTGAGATTAGATGGGAAAGTCAGTTGGGCGGATCAAAAGGTTGGAGAGACAGAGTGAAAAGTAAAGCCTCCAGGCTGAAGAAATACCTAGTGCATAGCCTCAGGGCAGGAGACAGAGGTGATGCTTTTTGGGTAACAATAAATAAAGCAACGGATAGATGTGAGAATCATGAAAGAGGGGGGTTGACTTAGACTTTTGGGGACCAGTACTGGTACCAAGCACCGGTACCTTGCCTGTTGTGCTGTGTAGCGCCTGCACTTTACCCTAAGGATATTGAAAGATGGGGAGATTTGAAAGTATTTGCAAGGCATCGGCAGGCTCCCATGCTAATGTGCTTGCTTTAGTTGCATTTGGACCAATGAATGTTCAAAGCAAACATGTGGAAGGCAAGACACGCTTCGGGAAGCCGCTGCACTCATCGTGAGGCAAAAGATGCCACGGCAAAGGTAGATAGCGGACAAAGAGATAAAAGGCTTTATGTTAAGGAAACAGAATTTAAGGGACTCGGTGCCTGATTAGAAGCAGGCCCAAGAGAATTGCTCTGGTCATAACAAGTTGAGTGCTTACTGCTGCCATGTGCTAAGGTGGCACATGTCAGAGAAAAACAGATCAGTTGGGGACTGAAGATAAGTTTCAATGTGGCAAATGGTGGGACTTTGGCAGAGGTGATTTTATGACAGGGGACAGCTGGTAATGTTCGGAAACATTTTGAGCCCTACGATCAGCGGGACAGAAGCTGTTCGCATGTCGCCTGTGCACACCCAGGACACTGTTAAACATTCTGAAAGCCAGAACACAGAGAACAGAGGATCACCCAGCCCAAAGGATCTGTAGTTGATTCTTACCATTTTTATGTTGCTTCGGCCATCCTGTTGACTATGAGGGCAACTTTCCCTTTGCAGAAGCAAGGCTCAGGTCCCCCAGCCAGAGTTTCCATTCTCCACCCCTTCGTGGTTCGTCTGTGGGCTCGATGCAGGTATCTTCCATATGTCATTTCAGGGAGGACTCTTCCCTGTAGGGATGCTAGGTGCAACCCACCGGATCCTCCCGGCCCTCACACCTTTCATGGACTGTGGCAATATGAGTAGCCATAGGGACCAATTCTCTGTTACAGTGGCCTCCCTTAACTCATGCCTGCTTGCTTTAAAGCCGTGGATTGAAACACCCTGGGCCCAGTGAAGGCGGTGGCCCACGAGTCCCTCTCTAAGCGCTGCCGACCTCCATGTGCATACTCTCTCCATGTTTTCCATGCACCCACAGGAGCAGACGCATAATATTGAATATTTGCATCCAGCCACTCAGCGGACAATCAGTAAATACTGATTCTCCCGGAGATCTGACATGTTTCTCACTATTGCACTGACAATGGCAAATCCGGACCATGAACACCTTCAGCGTGAACCTATTTCCTCTGCCCCTGCACAGTAGAGTGTTTGGCTGCCACGTGGGGGTGACATTCCCAGTGATGTCAGGAAGTTGAATCCAGACACCACATGCAAAGCGCGAATGCCTTCTCACTGGTGGAGGGAGAGGACTGAGAAAACCGTTTGTCATTGTTGCGTGCATGACAGAGTTGTCCATCTTCAGGCGTGGCTGGCCACAGTCACACACACGAAAAATCAGGCTTCATACTGGGATGGTGAAGGCTCTGGATGTAATTGGTCTGGGAACTCTCCATTGTGTTCCATCTGTGGATCTCAGTGGGTATTACGTTCACTACTCTGCAGGGGAGGTTTTTCTGAGCGGGCAACTCCTTCCACCCGAAGGTATCATTACATCATCGCACAGTCCACTTTCGTAGGTGCGCGTTCCTACCAGCTCCCTGGGTGGTAGGCAGAACTCCATGCAGGGTGCAGGAGGTGGCTGCCGCCTTCACCGCCTCATTCCGCAGACCAGGGCCTGGAGTGGGAACCCGTTTCCCCGGGAAAGGCAAGCTATTCAGTTCCATGCTGCCACGATTTCAACACAGAATGGTGCTTTTTAACTTTTTTATACAACCTTCACCAAAGATTTTTTTTTTAATCTTTTGGTCTGAGACCAAATGTGAAACATCCAGCAACATGACCAAGAGCTTACCGTGGACGTCTGCTAATCTCTCTCTCTGTACCGATCCAGAGCTTCTCCCTGTATCCCTGAAGTAGTTGTGCTCCACGGACATAATTTCTTTTCTTTCTTCCTTCTTTTAGAAGTATAATATGCATTCTTTGTTTTATTTTATTTTTTTAATTTAAAGAATGTTCTGAGTGCGTGTTTGCAGCACATGCAGACTGTGTCTGCGGGGAGCTGCTGTGGGCTTTTGCTTTGTAAACAAATCCCACACCGCACTTGCTCTGGCTTCACCCACGGAGTGCACCTCTGTGAGTCGAGAGCCCAGACACTCACTGCAGTACCAGTCACACTCACACTTAGAAACCACAGGGAAATTTCCTTAGCCAGTGAGAAGTGGACTCAGCCTTCCCTCCGAAAAGTTGCTTCTCTTTCCTTTTGGTACTAGGGATGGAATCCAGGCGCCTCACAGTTACTTACATATTAGTGATCTTTAAAATGTGAGACAGGGTCTTACTGAGTCAGTAAGCTGTCCGGACTGGGTTTGATCTTGCCATCCCCCTGCCTCAGGCTCCCAGAGTGCTGGGATTCAGGTTATATGCCTTTGTACCTAGCTAAGAGATGGCCTTTGAAAACCAGAAATCCCATGGTTTTTCCGTGCCACTGGTTGGGCCACTGAGTGATAATACGGCGTTTTGTAATCTAAATTCTTTGTATGCAGGTCCAGACTTGGCTGCGGACTGCCTCTATAATGCAACCTGAACTTTGTTTCTAGTCCACTCCACAGGAAGGACAGTCCGACTTGTCGGTATTGTGGCATCCACTAGGTTTCAGGGTAGAATGGGTCTCCCACGGCCAGGCACTTCCGTGCCCTTGGAAAGGTGTCCAGACCCCTGAGAGTGACAATGATAACTGTAAGTTCAGGCGTGTACCAAAGGGGGTCAGGATGGACAGAGACATTTTCCTAGTCATAAATGGCCTCATTAAAAAGGAAAAAAAAAAATCGCTGCAAAGCATGTGGAGAAAAGTGGAGTCTCCTATGCTTTTGGTGCTGGAGATGTAGGTCAGTGGTCGAGCACTTGCTTAGGAGGCATGAGCCCCTGGGTTCTGTTACCAGCATCACAAGAACAAAGAAGGAAAGGAAGGAAGGGAGGAAGGAAGTTAGTAAGTTAGTAAATATACAGTTGATGATAGTATACAAAAGCAGAAAAGTAGAAATAGAATTGCCATGTGGCCCAGCAGTTGCACATCTGGGTATATATCCAGAGGAACTGAAGTCAGGATGTTGCAGAGACATCTTCGCTCCCATACTTATAGCTGCATTGGTCACAGTGGTCCAGAAATGTGATTGGAGGGATGCATTGCTAAAGGAAGTGTGTACACACACGGTGGGATGCTATTCACATGCAGAAAGAATGAAATTCTGCCGCGTGCAGCAACATGGGCAGAACTGGCGAACATTATGTTCACTGGGCTGAATCGGGCACAGGAAGACAAGTACCCGGTGTGCTCACTCTTATGTGGCATTTAAAAGCCCATCTCCAAGAAGTAGGGAATGGGATAGTGGTTAGCAGCACCCACAAAGGGTACAGGGGAGAAAGGAGGAGAGGTTGGTCGATGGGCAGGTAAATGGTTAAGGCCAGGGAGAGTAAGTAGCACCACCTAGTGTTCGATAGCACAGCGGAATAACTATGGTTGACATCAACACAGCTACCAGAGAGGATTTTGAAGGTTCCCAACCAAAAGAGATCCTTCCGAGGAGATGCAGATGGCCACTATCATCATGGGATCATCACAGGGTACACAGAAGCAGTGGGGTGGTACGTTGCACCCCACGAAAGTGTAAACTCCTCTGTGTCCATCAAAAGTAAAAATACAGCTTGATATCTTAGGTTAGTTTGTCCCAAAACAACAAGAAAAAAAGCGATCTCTTATTTCAAGTTTGCCTCAGGCCATTTGTCAGAGTCCATTTCCTGAGAATCAAAAACGGTTCATTAACTATAAATTGCAATACCTGTGTAGTTTCTATTTGGTATGGTGGAGAGGCGGGGAGTGTGTTTTAGGAAAGGTATCTGGATACTGGTACCTTCCTTGCTTGATTTTAATAAGGAAAACAGCAGATGTTTGCCGTTGCACCGTTTAGGTGTGTTTCATCCTTACAGCAATTTCATGGTTATGGGTCCCCTTTCGCAAGAGAGAAAGAGCTCATTTGTTTTGTTCTGGAATTTGGCTGTTTCCATAAGGCGAGCTAACAAACACAAATCATCCTGAATTTATGTAATCTAAACTACCGCACGTGTTGACGCAAAATTGTGAGGGTGGTTGCTGCTGAGTTAGAAAAAAAAAAGATGCACGGAGAGGTACACAGATGAGGCCCCGGCACTGATACTGTGTAGTTACTTCAAAGCATTTACATTTAATTGATCACCCTTAAAGAAGAAATGTCCACAATCGTGTTTCAGCCCGCAACCAACTCTGTGCTGGATTAAAAGGAGGATACATCTGAAGGAGCAGAGATAACAGCATATACACTATGGGATGAAACCATATTCACATCGTGTTTTTTGTTCTTGCAAAATGAGAATGACAACTGGACCACTTTGCTTAAGGTTGATGTAAGACTTAAACGAGTAAGATTAGTCAAAGAGTTCATAGCACGTAAAAAGTGCCCCAGAAGCATGAGCTACAAAAACATGCACTAGGTTAAGTGAAAGAAGGAAACCGAACCTTCAGGTTTAAGGTCCAGGAAGTTCTCTACAGTTTCAAGTAAAAGGAACTTGGGTCTTGGCAGAATAAATCTCAGAGTTGGCTGAAACAAAACATACTTCAAAGGAAATTTGAATATTCGGTGGCACCTAAAACATGTTTGTTTTCCTTTTCTCCGCAAGGCTTAAGATCATGTCTTTTTTTTAATCCACAGATTTTGTATGTTTAAATCAGAAGAGAAAATGAAAACTTAGACACGCGTGAGAATAAACAGGAGTCTGTCCGTTGAGAGGATCTGTAAAATATACTTACGAGCCAGGTTTTCTGCACTCCAGCACTCTATTACTGAGCTACCCTTCCTGCTCTGTCTGTCCAGTGTCCCTGTAAGCATTGTCATCTCCTATGGTGATGGAGAAATAAGGTTTCTTTTGCATACCATTTCTTGGTCTACATCTCCAAAGCAAATGTCTTCTTCTCGCGCTACTATGTTAGAGAGAGGCTCATTTCAGGACAAGGACACATGTTTTCTGGTCAGTGACCAAAGAGTCAGGTTCCTATGTGCCTTTCAGAAACTGGCGATGGCACGTAGACAAAGCAAAGCAAAGAGGAACCAGTTTCTGGACAAGTACTATTCTAGTTGGACCATCTTATCTTTGGGTAGACTCGGCTTGTGGCGTTTTCATATTTAAAAAAATGCAATCCACCTCTACCATCTGTGTTACCAACATTAGAGAATACTGCCTCTCAACATAATAATCCATTTTCTCTTTTCTGTGTATCAAGCTTGGAAATCTGTGGCAAAATAGGATTTCACCAAGAAACAGTAAAGAGAAAAATGCTGGGTTTCTACCTATTACTATTATCTAAGTACATCCTGAGTCCCTAGTTTGAAAACATCTTCCAAGGAAGTGTCTTGTTTCCAAGAACTTACATAGATATTAAGATGTGATCCATATATGTACCATCTCCCCAAGATAAACATAGCTAGCATGTAGCATAAATAGTGCTAATCTCTCAAACAGCACAGAGCTCTAACAAAGAAAGTACATAAAGAGCCAAAAGTCCTAATCCACACCTGTGTAAGGGATCATATTTTTGCAAGCATTGCAAGACCTTCATATGAATGGAGGTCAGCAAGAGGAAAAGTAACATTTTTATTTAAATGGACCACTTTGCAGACATGAATGTTCCCATTGTCTTCTTGACTTCAAACACTTCTGTACTTTTGAAGTCAGGCTCCTCTTTAGCATCATTGACAGTGTAGCCACTGGGAAAGTTGATGTGATTTTGCAGGCACAACTAGAAGATTTGAAATCCCAGATTTCTCCAGACATGGTTTCCTGGGAAATACACTCTCGCCCGTGACCTGAAGGAAGAATGGTGAACACTTGCATGTCTCTCCCTTCAGTTCCCAGGTCCTCGCCCTGTGCCTGGGTTCCTGTGAGCTCTTTGGAAAGTGCACGCTCTTACTTTTCAAAATCTCTCATTTGGTGCTATTCATTAATGGGACTTGCGTTTGACACTGTTGCTGTGGGAAATTGCACTCGCCGGCTTGCTCATCATAAAACTTACATTAAAGAAAATCTCATTTAAGATAGTAAAAGGTTATATAAATTTTAGGGGATTGGAAGGGAAAATTAAACGCAGAAGTAAGTCTCTATTACAAAGATGCTACATTTTAAGTACCTGCTTTATTAGCTTGTTAGGTGAATAATTGAAATTCTCTCTTACTCAATTTTATTACCCTACAGAATAAGAGAAACTTTCAGGCTCTACATGATAGTAAATTTTCAACACTAATAACTTCTTTCTCAGCAGGTAAAAGCTTCTCAGCTTTCTATATTCAGGTATTTATTTTTTACTATCAAAAAATGGATCTCTGGCAACCTTATGAGTTCTCTAAATTAGATGCTTGATTTAATTCATAGTCATTTGTTTGGGAAGAATATTACATATGTATTGGTGTTAAATTCTATCATTATGCTTATAAAAAATATAATAAAAATAAGCATGGGATATAATAAAATAGAAACAGGAAAATCTGATCTTAAAATGTGAACTCTTTTACTTGTTTTTGGATTTCAAATATATTTCTTTTCTGTGGGAAGTTTTGTTAGAAAATGTAAGTGATACAATCAACAAGCATATGATATTTATTAAATTAATAAAACCAAGGAGTTTATAAATCATAAAATTTTGAGGACAGTTTCTCAACTATAATATGTAACTTTGTTTTCTTTGTATATACAATATTTCAAAAAATATTATATGAAAAGAAAATGAGAAAGAACATGTAATGTTTGAAGTTTCTCAACTAATATGTAACTTTGTTTTCTTTGTATATACAATATTTCAAAAAATATTATATGAAAAGAAAATGAGAAAGAACATGTAATGTTTGAGATCATATCAAATGTATTTGGATTATCAGTCTGGGTTGTATAAAGTTTTGTTTATTAATATCCTTTTTTGCTGTCATATATACATATATTTGAAATTTTTATTTAGTATCTTCATGTCTTGTTGTCATATATGTGTGCAATCTTTAATTTTTAAAAATGGATTATACCCATCAGTATAAAATATGTCTAGAAGTAATTTAACTAATATGTCATGACAAAAATTTTACCTAGAAGTCCCACTGCAGATTTTAAAACCTACCCTGCTGAAAATGATGCCCACCAAGCCAATCATCTGAAAGTATATTATGAAGCTTTTAAAAATCCCTTATCTTCTATTGTCAATTTTTGGCTAGCAAGCCAAATTTTATAACATCATTTTTTTCAACATCTGTTGTATTTCAGGCATGGAAATCCCACAGAAAACACAGCAGAAGTGGATATAAGAATTCCTTTCAGTAGTTATTTCCCATCTGGCACAGTGAAGATAAAGACTTTTAAAATCTTTATTTACTGTTAGTTTTTCCTCCATTTTGGAGGCCAGTGCAAATGCACATTTTAAATACGGGCTTTATTCTCATCAATCAGTCTCTTTTCCTCTTTTTAAAAATATCTTTGGGTATCCTTCTCCGGTGCTTCCGTGCTGTCTGGCTCATTCTCAGACACAGGGATGATGAATTCGAGTCTCTACTGATCATGAGTAAGAACAAAGTACAGTATCTGCTTTAGCAGTGGCATATCGCCCAGAGCGGGTGGAGGTTCTTTGACAGCTTTGTTTCAAGGGTATTGCTATGGCCTCAAAGACAATTTAAAGGCATTCGTGTCATTGTAATCAAGATACCGTAGCATCTCCAGCTTCCTGTCCAGATTGTACAGCAGTTGCATGACACGTCCCGGTTCTACCCTGTGCAGTGTCTGCAGCAGGCACCAGCATTGCTGGATAGAATTTCCCCTAGGATAGAATTAAGCTGGCTTTTTATTTCCCTTCGCTGCATTTTTGCAGGAACGATCGAATTCTTTTTGACATAGCAAATTTTACTCATCTTTAATTTTTTAATTAATTAATTTATTTATTTATTTATTTATTTATTGGTTCTGGGGATCGAACTCAGGACCTTGAGCTTGTGAAGCAGGCAGTGGAACCACTGAGCTGAATGCCTGGCCTTCATCTTTGATTTTTAAAGTAGGTATTACTTTGTACATGTAAGCATGCAATGGGGCACATGTAGATTGTGAAAACATTACCAGAATGGGGTAGAAGAACATGTCCGTCATCCTACATAGCAACGTCTCTGTTTCTGTGTCGGGGACAGCTTAATTCCACTCAGTTAACATGGGTCACAAATACCGTGCAGACTTTTAACCTGAAGACCTCACATTGAATGTTAGATGGAGACATATTTCTACTGCTTATCGGCTATGTTATACCCCCTGGTGAATTATTAATTCTAGTTCTGGAAGCATTCATTTCTCTTTTTTTTTCTTCTCATTAAGTTTATCGGTGCATTTTAGGTATACAGTACAGTTACATTCATCGCTGGGATCTTGTACCTTTACATGACGGGTCTTGCTTCTCATTTTTTCCCCATACCTCTGCCCTGCCTTCACCCCTCCACCCTCCGTCATTTACAAAGATTTTGTTTCCAGTTTCCCCCTTTCTGACATTTTTCTTTTCCCTTATTTCCTTTCCTCTTCCCTTTCCACTTCCCCTTTAGCCATTTTCTTCCTATTTCGCACTATCAATTATACCATTTTAATCTTATTTACACTTTTTAGTTTTTCACACCAGAGAAACTATTTGATATTTACACATGTGTGTCTTATTTATTTCACTTAAGAGTATGGCCTCAATGCGCATCCATTTTCCTATGAATGACTCTAGTTTCTCATTCTTTATGGCTGAGTAGTACTCCATTTTATTGAAAAACCACATCTTCTTTATCCAGTCTCCAACTGATGGGAAATTGGGCTGTTTCCAAGTTTTAGCTATTACAAACTGTGCCGCTATAGATATAGGTGCACATATATCACTGTGATATGAATCTTTTAGTTCTTTTGGAAAGATACTCAGCAGAGGGATGGCTGGGTCTAATAGAACCTCTAGTCCCAGCTCTTTGAGGTGTCTCCATACTGACCTCCATAGTGGTCTCACCAGTCTGCACGCCCACCAACAAAGGAGAAGGGTTCCTTTCTCCCCAATGTGACAATGGTAAGGCATTCATTTCTGTCAGCTGTTTCTTTTGAGCTCATTTTTCTTCATCGATGTTTGTACAGATCTTAATTTTTTTTCCAAAAGTTTGAAAGAAGCTTGAAAGTCTGCTGATTCTCAGTTTGTATCAAGTTTTTAGACAAAAGATAGATAGATAGATAGGTAGATAGATAGATAGATAGGATTATTACATAAATGGAAAATATATGGACAGTATATGATTGATAGCTGGACAGAGATACCTTGATAGCTACTCAGATACAAACACTAACAAATACCAGTACTACTGTAGTTATTTCTTCAAGCCATTATAGTGTGTGTATGTGTGTGTGTGTGTGTGTGTCTGTGTTTCAGTATAATATGCTTTTAAACATCTGAAGTAACTTCTTCCTCCATGTTTAGTGAAATTACAAGTCCAAAAGTGTGAAACAAAAATAGTTGGGTAAAAAATCCTCTGCTTTATTTATGTATCACTCTTAAAGGAAGATAATTGTCCTCTTTACAGAAAAAAAAATATTTGCACTGTTTTCGATCTTTGCTTATTTAATGTGTTTTTATACCACAAGAAGAGGCAAAGAAAAGTTTGAAAAAAAACTTAAGCCAAACAATTTTTAAAGAAAGACATACAGAGAAACCAATTTCTTTTAACTCTCCCAAATTAACCTGCACTGAAACATTTTCTGCCAGTGGCGATCGCTTCCAAACAAAATGTGTAATTACTTAGGACAAATAATTCCAGCAGGTTATTTGGATTTCTCATCAATATATTTTAGTTTTTCTTCCCTCCTGAGCTTTTGCTAAAGGAAGGATCAATACTTAGTCTTGATTTTGTAAAAGGTCATACAACATGGTCCATCTGAATTCCTTCTTTCAAGACAAACTATTGGGCATTTTCATGGACATAATAAAATGTGCTAGATTATTTATAATTATTCATTAAGATAATGGGACATTATAATGTCAGATACTGTATTTCTGCATCTGTTTCTGAAAAAAGACCTTGCTTTTTTTAAGCGCTATGTCCTAGGTTTCTGCAAAATCAGTAGTTTAACGTACAGTTCAAGATTTGCAGGCCATATTATCATTATTGTAATCATTCAACCTGCATCTGTAGCAGAAAAGCAGCAAAGAAACAAGTGGACATGGCTGTATACCAATAAAGCTTTATTTATAAAAGCAGGATGGTCCAGGTCACACATACAAGTGCACATGGCTGGATTCCAATAAAACTTTATTTACAAATGCTGGTCAGAGTCAGTACTTTGGCCAGTTCTTGTTATACCATCATATAGAGTAACTTATGTCCATTAACATTTCACTGTCCACTGCATTAGGGGTGATTTTTGTGTTTATATTCCCAAGGCTAGTCCCCCAAAAGGATCTGAGTATGGATTTAGTGATTTTTCACCTTATCATTTATTATAAACATCACAAACCCCTTCCAGCATATAGTAGAGTTTGAGTGTATCAACACTAGGTGCAGAATTATCAGTACTAATAATGTAAACTTGGAAATATGCTACCAAACTAGCTATAGGAAAATAAAACCTGGCGTGATCTAACTGTATAAAGACAGACACACCAGTAACCGGATTTTCATTCTGACAAAATAGAGAAAGAAACCTCAAAGACTTTATATAGCTTTCATATAAAATCAAAAGATAAAATGCAGATCACTTGTCACTCTTGGTGCAATTATATTATTTTAACACACATTTTTACTGTACTGGTTTCTTGCAAGCAAGTGCCAGAACATGTTACCCTTTTCCTCTATAAATATCTCCCAGAATTTGACAGTTCTGAATCTGTTCCAAGATCAGTAGCAGGGCCCCGAAGGACGTGTGTTGAGATCTGAATTCCCGAGACCTCAGAGCAGGACTTTATACAAAGACAGGACCCTGTAAGTGATGAAGGTCAAATGAGGTCAAATGAGGTCACAGGGTGGGCCCTAATCCAATAGGGTTGGCATCCTTTCAAGAAGAGGACACACGCACTCAGAGGGAGTAGCGTGTCACCACCAGGGAGAAGATGGAGTCTACAAGCCATGGAGAGAAGTATCCAGAAGTACCAGCCCTGTCCACAACATCTAGTTTCAGGTCCTGGGAATAATAATTGCCTGTGCTTAAAACCTGCGACTCCAGACTCAGGTATTTTGTGATGGCAGCCGGAACAAAGTGATATAATCTCTAGAGACGTGTCAAAGAGCCCCCTCACAGAATGTGTAAATTAGCCTCCTCATGCAACTTTAAAAATGGACAACGGAGTTGTGGGAGCGAGACCTTTCTTAGAACATGTCCTTCATGCAATTTTTTACAGTGATCAATACAGGTATTGCGCCATTTAGTTCATCTGAAGTTTTCATGAAATGGACCGAAGGGTGGTGTTATGGGAAAGCTGTTTTGTGAATATGTTTCTACACGAAGGGCTGGGGATTTAGCTCAGTGGTTCTGCCACCTGCCTCAAAACAGCAAGGATCTGAGTTCAATCCCTGGTACAAACACACACA
>NW_022900951.1:4852101-4858256 GCF_012274545.1 Fukomys damarensis
ATATGTTTTTCTACACAAAATGTATATCCATCTACCTCACAGGTGTAGTGTGGAGTAAAAATAAATCTGTGCTCTGAGACATTTTATTGTAGGAGCTCCTGACTTGTGTCTCTGGAATTTGATATTTTGGAGTATGTTGTTCTAGCCAGTGCAAACTTCGTCTCAATGTATGATCCCTGGAATTACGTGTAATCCACAGATCATCAGGTTGGTTTGGCATCTTTTAACAAGTTCTTGACGGTGTTCTTCAAAGCAGTCTTTGGGCACGAAACACCACCTGTCAGTGCATGTGATCATGTTAGGCTAACGTTCCATGTCACACACTGTGAAGTGTGGGATGGCACATGTGTGGCAGGCACTAACACGAGTGTTGCAAAGCTGTTGTGAAATGAAGCCGAATATGATTTGATTTCGCTTGTCACAAGGATTCCCCAACCTACCATGCAAGATTGCAATTTTCGAAGCAGAACCAGTCTTGGGAAATGAGAGGCTGGTCGGGCAAGACACGGAGTTCCTTTCCTTTAGTCTCCTTACTTAAAAGTGAGCTCCCTGGAGAACCCAGCATTCTTAAGAATGCAGCTCTTTTACACAAAGTATGAATCTGGACCAAAGGAAGACATAGATCTCTCTCCACAGATTCATTGCGCTTTTTAGTTTTATTTCTTTTCCACCCTCTTTGTGGCAGGACCAGAAAGGCCAGAGAAGAATGACAATGCCAAAGTACACACTCTGCGTGGCCTGACAAAGTGAGAATAGTTAGACCCACTGTGACGGGGGAGTTGTGGTGAGAATCACACCAGACTTTTATGGATAAAGGCAAGTCATGTCCTCACTGTTTCAGGCTGGCTCTGAAATCGGCTGTCTTTTAGAACTCCCACTTTTCCTGATTAAAATGAAAAGATGTGAAGTGTGGCAGGAGCCCTGAAACCAAAGTCCGGTGAACAGAAAAGAGAACCCAGCAAAAAGTATCATGAACACGTTTTTAACTGGAATACATATGAGTTGCGTTTTCTTCCTCTTTTTCTCATCCTAAAGTGCTGCATTGCTTTGAACATAAAAAAAGAAAACAAATGTGAGAAACCCATTTTGCAAGCAGTTTAGAATCCTTTTAAATGCAGAAAACTTGAGATGGTTCTAGAGGATGTTTTAGAAAGGGAAAGTAAGTATTCTGCTGGTTTCATAAAAGGAAGTATATTATATAGAGCGCAAAGTATGTTAGCGAGCTCTCCATTTCCGTAACAATAGCAAGTTGCGCCAGTCATCTTTCCGTGACTATGAGAGATACCTAAGACAGTCAGTTCATAAAAAGGTTTATTGTGTCCCTAAGGATTGTTGTGCTTATAGGGCCGTGGTGAGGACATTACTGCTGAAGCAGAGGCTGGGATAGATAGGAGGGAAAGAGGAAGAGGCTGGGCTTTCACAACCCCTTCAAGACCATGGCTCCAGTGACCTCACTTCCTCCCATTAGGCCACACCTCTAAAAGTTTCACCATCTCCCAATAGTGCCACGCTGGATACCGAGCATGGAACATATGGCAGTGCTGAAGATCCAGTCTATAACAGAAGGTCAGCAGACAGTAGGTGTACAGACCTCACCACCATCTAAATCCTAAATAAACTCCTTCATCAATACCCAGAGGAATCCCATATCTTTTTGCTGCTGCACACCACACCTCTCCCCACCCCTTCCCAGACCCCTAGGCAAACACACACCTCTTCGATATCTCTTGGATTTGCCTCTTCTAGACAATGGCCCTCGTGTGGAACTGTACATCCGGCCCACTGTGTCTGGACTCTAAGAGAAAAGCAAGTCAGTATCTACATCAGACAGCAGAGAATATGACCTAAAACTCTCGTATCAGAAAACATTAGCCAAAGTAGATATTCCCCCATCAATTTTGAGAAGCAGGTTCCTATTAGATCCTGATGAGGTGGATACTCGGAGTGACTTTAGTGATTTGCTCTCCTTATCATTTCTCCCAGGATCTCATTATCTCCTTAATGACTACAAGGAGTCAGAGCAGTCAGCCCCTGAGCAAACCAGCTTGCTGTCAATGTTGGGCTGAGGGAATAACTGTGAGGCTCACCTAGTTTCTTAGGGCAGGATGGCCATATATACAGGCCATCATAGACCATATCACCCTGAGGGGAAATAGCAAAATAATGGCTGACTTTTCCTCAGGACTTGCTATCTCTGTGAAGTCCCATGAGGTCACGAATTTAACCTACAGAGAGAGGAATGGAACAGAATAGTCAAGGCATAGACCTGGACAAATAAGGCGTCTTTGATGTAGAGGCAAAGGCAATTCAATGCAGAAAGTTGTCCATCTCCATCCTTGGGTGGATGCATTGAGAAGCCCCCAGGGGAGGCCTGAAACTGTGGTTATTGCCAAACTTTGCATATACTATGTTTTTCCCCTGTACAAGAAAACTTATGACAAACTTTGATCTTTTCACTTAAAGGAAGCATTTACGACTTCTCTTTGTCGCATCCAAATTGACAACATCAGTACTCTTGCACTTGGGGGCCATCAGTCAATACAATAAGGGCTACCTGAACATAAGCACTGCAATACTCTGTTAGGTGATAGGCTGGCTGAGATGTGTACTAGTGTCTCACATAAAGGTAGTGTATGCTGCAGGGATATGCCAGAGAAAGGGATGATTTAAACCCTCAGCAAGATGGAGTGGGATGATGTGAGATTTCATCATGCTTCTCAGAAACACAAGAATTATTTCTCATTTAATATTTTTGAACCATGCTTGAACTTGCGTAACTGAAACTATGAAAAACCAAATCACAGATAAATGGGCAGGTTGATATAATCAGTTTTCCTGAGGCAATAAGGCACCCTGGTTTTAAAATTCTGTAAACCCAGGCCTTCAAAAAGTGAATCATTTCAAAAATCATCTTAAAGCATCCACATCTAAATGTAAGTTGAAAACTGAAAAGACTTTGAAGAGATAACAAGAGAAAGCATAACTAAGTAGCTGTGGGTTTGACAACAAATTTTTAGATTCAACATCAAAAGAATAATATTTAAAAGGGAAACTCGACACTTTGCTAAAATTAAAAACAACTGTGTGAAAGAGTCTGTTAAAAGAAAGAAAATATGAGCTACTGACTGGAGGAAAATATTTGCTATCTGTTAAAGGACTTGTATCAAAAGGTACGGAGAACTCTGAGACCTTAAAACAAAACCAACAGAAACTGAGCAGACACTTCTCCAAAGGAGCTATGAAGATGGTAAATAAGTAGGGAGGAGGATGCTGTATGTCACACATGATTACAGTTGAAGATTAAAGTGACAACAGTTTGTTTTTCTCACCTATTAGAATGGCTAAAATAATACATCCTGACAATACAAGTCACCGAAGAGGAACAGGAAGCTTTCTTCAGTGCTTGTCGAAAGAGGAAATGGTACACCCTGACAGTCTCTGAGAGAGCTAAAGAGAGACATACTATACAATTGCATTTTTAAGTCTTTACCCAATAGACTCACAAATTTATGTACACACACAGAGTCCTGCGTGAAACGTTCACAGCATCTCTGCTCAAACACCATTGCAAAGTGATGAGAAAAAGTGAACTGTTCAGCCACACACAGACATGGGGGAGTCTTTCATGCATGTTGTTAAATGAAGAAGCCACTCTTCCAAGGAAGCATTCCATGTTTCTCCAGGTCTATCTGGCCTTCCACAAACAGTGCTCATCAAAACCAGGGTCAGCAGTGGAGGAGGGTTTGAATAAGGAAAGCACAAGAGCTTTTCAGTGTGTCGAAGCCACTCCGTAGGATATTGTGACTCTGAATCCACAACACCGCACTGGACAAAACTGGAAGGTGCTCACAGCCAAAGAGTGAAACATGACGTATATGATATTTAAAAAAAAATTGGGCCGGGGATTTAGCTCAGTGGTTCGGTGGCCTGCCTTGCAAGCGCAAGGACCCGAGTTCAATCTCAGGTACCAAAAAAAAAAAAAAATGCAAGAAGGTTAAGGATTCAGAATGGAACACAGACTGTGACAAAACAGTGTGATTGGGTTAGAAATAAAGTCTTTTGTCAGTGTCAACAGGGGACCGGTTTTAGGCACCCTGCTGGTACTAAAATCTACAGATGCTCAAGTCCTCCATATAAAGTGACATAAAGTCTCCATATAATTCATACATGTCCTTCCATACACTTTCAATAACCTGTAGATGACAGGCATCACCTAATATAAATGCTATACTTTAAGAATACTCATTATAGTCCATTATTTGGGGCACAGAGACAAGAAAAGGTAGCTTGTATATGTTCAGTACAGACAAAAAGATTTTAAAAAACTTTTGGATCTACAGCTAATTGCATCTCAGAACACAGAGTCTGTGGATTTGTACGGATGACTGCAAATTACAAGGCTTCAGTGTAGGGAATGTTTGGGAAAGGAGGCTCGCAAATACATGGAGACCCAAGACAGCGACAGAAGACCTGTGTGTGTTGTACTCTAGTTGGTAAAGTCACGCTCTTGGGGATATGGACTCACAATGGCGATGTCACTGTATGTGTGTGTGTGTGTGTGTGTGTGTATTAATTGAAAAATTAATTAAGTGAAGCGAGAATAGAGGGAAATGAATTTCACAATTTCAGAGTGAAAAAATTACAGAAAATCAAGAAGAGGCTAAAAATACATTAGCTTTCTGTCACTGCAGCAGATAACTGAGTTTAAACTTAGAAGATAAGGATCTGGCTCTCAGTTTTAGAGGTTGGCCCTATTATTTTGGCCACGTGACAAGGCAGTACATCATGGGACAGTACCCAGCAGAGTAGGGCCACTTATCTCATGCACTGACCAAAGGCACTTAAGACCTGCCCATTGGATTCTGTGCAAAGCCATTGACCTCATGGCTCAGGCAGGAAACAGAGGAAATAATGGGAGTCCCCAGATCCCCATCCAAGGTACGACCCCAATACCCTGAAATGCCCCCCTAGGTCACACTTCTTAAAACAGCACCCTAGGGGCCAAGACTTTACCACTTTTTTTTTTTTTTTTTTAATAACTTTACCCCTTTTTTTTTTTTTTTTTTAATACTGGGGATTGAACTCGGGACCTGTGCTCGTGAGGCAGGCGGTGGAACCAGTGAGCTAAATCCCCAGCCCAATATCACTTTAAAATCCATCTCTCGAGCCCAGCGTGGTGGCGCACGCCTGTCATCCCAGCACTAGGGAGGCTGAGGCAGGAGGATCGCTATGAGTTCGAGACCAGCCTGGGCTACATAGTGAGTTCCAGGTCAGTCTCAACTACATAGTCAGACCCTGTCTCAAAATAAATAAATGAAATAAAATCCATCTCTCGAATTGAGCCTCATAATAATGGATTACAGTTGGAGATAACTATGTAAAGGCATGGGCATAGAAATATGTTTGGACATAGAAATATTTCTAGGTTATCCAGCTATATGCAGCTTCGTATCTTTTGGATGCATTTTCCGAGACAAAATAAATCTAAATTAATCTGATGTAATATAAGCCCGAAAGAAGATTCCCTTTGGTGAATTTCTTAAAGCCAACAAAATTTATATTTTCTGTGTAGGTGTTTGTGAATGTAAAGAAAACCAAGCTCTACATTTATGATTCATGTGGATGTGGCCCGGTTTAAAAACTTGAGCATCCTCTCCGCAAAGAGTGGATGTAAACCGAGGGAGAAAGGGTCAAATTCTCAGCAACTCTTAGAAGTCGGACTCATGACTTCCTTGGTATCAGTCGTCAGTCGAAGACTGAGCCAGGTGACCTCTCTGGGCCCCTCCCGATGTTCCCTAGAACATCTGTGGTTTTGAGAAGTGGTTTCCCATACTGCGGGCTTGCCTTTGCACTTAAGGCAAACCCAAGTGTAGAATCCCGCGCCTTCCCAGTTCTCAAAGAGGCCCCAGGTCTTTGCGGCTAGTGGTGTTCGGTTGTGTGTTCCCTGCTGCGTCTCCTTTCGGCATTAGCGAGTGGTGAATCAACAATCCATCAGAGCTGTTCGCTTCCAGGGTTTTTGCAAAACTGGATTCAGCAAAAGTTCTTCTCTGTCCTTTTAAGATTGCTTTTCATCAAAGTGGCTGCCGTCAAATTCACGATGAACTTTTTTTTTTTTTTTTTTTTTTTTTGGTACCGGGGGTTTAACTCGGGTCCTT
>NW_022900951.1:4858404-4940838 GCF_012274545.1 Fukomys damarensis
TTTCTTTCTGGTACCGGGGATTGAACTCGGGTCCTTGTGCTTGCAAGGCAGGCCACAGAACCGCTGAGCTAAATCACCAGCCCACAATGAGCGTTTGGTAGTGACAACCATGATGATAAACACACGGACTTAAGGGAGGAGGTAGGGTTTATTTCAAGTTGCCCTGTTATCTTTTCTTTATCAGTGAATCGGTGGGCTATCGCTTCAACAGCAGCGTATGCATCAATATTTATACTTTCTGAGTTTTAAAATTTAAACTGTGATCCCTATTGATGAAATACAAAGTGTAAAGTTCTTAAAACCGTGCACGCTCCTAAAATCTATGCAGGGAAATCCTTGGTGGTATTATTGAATGTGAAAGGATAAAGGAAAATGTTCTGGCAGGGGGCCACTCCGAGGAACCCTTTTCTATCCTGGTAATGATTTGGCCCTTCATTCAACATCCTCTGTTAGACAAAGAAGGTTTTCATCAAAAATAAATTTTGCATAACTAGATGGAGTTCTTCAATATGCAATACTCAGAATTTAATATCTTTCTCTTCCTACTGAGCCAAGCATTGTGGTCTTTGTAGAGAAAGTTCTGAACTAATTACTTTTGAGTGAAAGACATCTCTCGGCGCTCATGTTCCTCCAGAGGACAATGCAAAAGGAAACCGCCATTGGATGCGTTTTCCAAAATGCCACATACTGCTTCTCTCTGTACTAGGACAAGTATAAAATTAGTGTCCAAAAGAAAATATTAACTGGAGCCTGGTTATTACTTCTGCCTTTTAGCTGTCCGAATCTGTTGCTAAATGTCCTCTGCGTAAGTCAGAGATGATTGTTATGAGTTCAAAGAAAGACCAGGCAGGTCAGCCAGCAGGCTTTCAAAGATAATCAACAATTTTGTAGATGCTTGATAGCGAAACAGATGGTATCCTACATGGAAGGTATTTGAAAATCATCCTAGCTTTGGCAAATCCCACCCAATGTAACTGAGATTATCTTTCATACTCATGCTTTCTCTGTCCAACTATCCCAAGTGCACGTTATAGGAGACGCCTAGACGTTTTTCTGATTCCACTCTACTTACCTAATCTGTTTAGCATTCTTAGTGATCTTTTCCAAAGCTGATGATGGTTTTTCTGCCAGCTCAGGGGGTGTCCGAGGTTTGAGATGGGCCAGAGGACCCCAAATTGACCCCTATCAGATCACCATCCCAGATGTTTTCGTAGCCCAGGGTTACAGGGGAAGGTGTGGAACTAGTCCTGGGACGGCCTGTTCGTTCCGGGGATTATGTGACTCCTCTATTTTAATTGATTTACTGAGCCCCATTGACAGCTTCTCAGTATGACCTCAAACTTGTGGTACAGTGATAGACTGATAACCCACAATAAAAAGGAAGAAAGTTTTCTTACAAAAATTAAGCAAGTCTCAAAATTATGCTGAAACAAAGATACCAGATGTTGAAGAAATGTATCACATGACTTCATGTATATTAAAATACAACGGGCAAGCTTAACGTAACACCAAAGATCAGTTTTATTTGATTTTGTGCTTTAGAAAAAATGGAATTCAATATGCCATATTTAGGGATTTGATGTTTTTCTTTCAGTACTGCATTTTTAAGATGTATTGATATAGTTCACTGCTACACATTTATTTTGCACAGGGCTTAACATTTTACAGAGCAAACTAGTGAGACTTGGTTGCCAGAATCAAGTTGGTTACCATTCATAGTTTGCCAACTCCTCTTTTAAATTGTCACCCCAAGCTCACGCACCCAGGTTCTACGCATAGGGACACCACCTTCTAGAAAAGGGGTCCTCAAACTACAGCCCGTGAAGTCATCCATGGCCTTCCCCAGGCTTCACCGGAATTCCCTGAAGTCTCATTGGAACACAGCCACCTGGCTTCACATGTGGACTGGCTCTTTGCAGTACAGAATGGGACAGCTCGGGTAGCAGGGGGCATGCAAAATCTACACTACCTAGAACCTTACAGAAAGTCGTTTTCAAGCTCTGCACCAGCGTATGAATTAACCTTTTAACTTAAAAAGGATGAACTCAACCAATACAAGCAGTGACACCTTTCAGGATGGTAACTCAGAAAAAAAAGGGGGAAATATATTACTCACAAAACCCCAAAACTGAAGTTGGTGATAATATCCCAAAGTGAAGCCACCAAGTACACTGAAAAAAAAAAAAATTCTGCTGTTTCAAGAGATTCTTCTAGGTTGCAAAGTGCTGCTGGCAATGCCTTTGTGTATTCACAACTTTCTTCAGAGGGGCACCCTTCTTGGCCGTACCTGAAGCTTGTGCTCGTTTTGGCTGCCAGCCCAAGGTGGGCCAAGGTTAGGGTGGGGCTGGGGGACCCCAAATAGATGCCTACTAGTCTTCATTTCTGCAGCCAAGAGCTGTTGGTGAATTGTCCCAGCTCCGGATCCTGGTATGGCCTAGTTCCACTCATTCAACACATTTGCAGAAAACTATCCTGTCTGGGACTTGCTTGTTATTTTGTTTTTGGTTCGTCCCATTCACTTTACTTTTGCACAGACTTTTGTTTATGCAAGTGAATGTTCCCCTTCTCTGGGGACGTCTTCCTGGAATAAGAAAGCTACACATTTGTCAGGGTGGAGGAGGGGTTTGCTTTTCAGCCAGCAAGCCAAGCTCTTTCCTTTCTTTGAAACTTTCAAAGCAGCCATTAGCCAGTTATCCTTAAAACACCCCGGCTCTTTTCTGGCGTAATAGCACAAACACCTTCTGCTCCCTCTTCCTCAGTAACCCTTGGTAAAGCAGTTTCTCAGAAAGAAGGCAGCTGGTCTTGTGTCTGCAGTGTCCCCAGAGAAAATGAAGCCACACTACACATTTCTCTTGGGATCAGAAATCCACAGGCCAATCTCTCCTGAGAAAAATATCTTCTCTTCTGAAATCATTCATTTTTAAATTAATTTTATTATTGGTACCTTTAAGGTATGCAGTATAATGACATTCATTGTTGGAAACTTGCACCTTCAGATAATTCATCTTGGTTCTTATTTTCTCCCCATTCCCCTGTCCTCCCTTCAGCCCCTCCACCCCACCCTATCTACAAAGACTTTGTTTCCATTTTTCTTTTTCTCATATTAATTCCATTCCCTTCTTTCCTTTTCCTCACCCCTAATACTCCCCCTTCCCCATTCCCCATAACCCTATCTACAAAGACTTTGTTTCCATTTTTCTTTTTCTCATATTAATTCCATTCCCTTCTTTCCTTTTCCTCACCCCTAATACTCCCCCTTCCCCATTGGACCTTTTCTTCCTATTTCCCATAATCTACTACATCTTTTAGTCTATTTACACTTTCAGTTTCTCACACTAGAGCAACTATTTGATATTTACACATGTGTGTCCTATTCATTTCCCTTAAGAGTATCACTTGAATGTGCATCCACTTAGTTATAAATGTCTCTCTCTAGTTTCTCATTCTTTATAGCTGACTAGTATTGTATTTTATTAAAAATAAACACATCTTCTTTATTCAGTCTCCAGTTGATAGGCAATTGGGCTGCTTCCAAGTTTTAGCTATTATAAACTATGCCACTATGAACACGGGTAAGCATATATCACTGTGGTATGATTCTTTTAATTCTTTTGTGAAAATACCCAGCGGGGGAATAGCTGGAGCATCAAAATGGGACCTCTAATCCTAGTTCTTTGAGGTGTCTCCATACTGATTTCCACAGTGGTTGTACCAGTCTACACCCCCACCAGCAGTGGAGCAGGGTTCCTCTTTCCCCACAGCCCCACCAGCATGTTTTATTGGTTGATTTCATGATAGCAGCTACCCTTTTGGGGTGAGGTGGAATCTCAGTGTTGTTTTCATTTGCATCTCTTGAATGACCAGTGATGTTGAGTATGTTTTCATATGTTTTTTTGCTATTTCTACTTCTTTGAGAAATGTCTGTTCATTTCAGGTGCCCATTTTTGTATTGGGTCTTTAAATTTGGGAGGTCTGATTTCTTTAGGTTCTTTATATATTCTAGATAGTAGACCTCTGTCTAAGGAACAGCTGGTGACAATTTTTTTCCACATTGTGTGTTGTCTCTTCACACTGTTCGTCGTTTCTCTTGCTGTGCAGAAGCTTTTTAATAAAAAGAAATCCCAGCTGTTGATTGTTTGTGCTAGCTCACGAGCAACTGAGGTTTTGTTCATAAAAACTTTTCCTACACCAATGTCTTCAAGAGTTCTACGATTCTCTTTTTCAGCCAGCTTAGTGCTTCTGTTTTACTATTTAGATCTGTAATCCATTTCAATTGTAGTTTAGAGCATGCTGAGAGATCTAGTTTTAATCTTTGGAAAATTGAAACTCAGTCTTCCCAGCATTGTTTGTTAAAAAGGCTGTCTTTCCTCTGGTGAGGGTGCTTGTCTCCTTTATTGAAGATGAGGTGGCTGAGTATGTCTGGAGTTGTTTCTGCATCTTCTAACCTGTTCCACTGGTCCTCGGGTGTGTTTCTTTGCCATGCTGTTTTATCACAGTAGCTTTGTAGTATAGTTTCAAGTTTGGGATTGTGATACCCCCTACCTTGTCTGTATTGTTTAGAATTGCTTTTGTGATTCTAGGTCTCTTCTTGTTCCGAATGAAGATTTTTGGATTGTTTTCTCAAGGCCTGTGAAGTGTGCTACTGAGATTTCAATTCGTATTGCATTGAATCTGTATAGCAATTTTGGAAGTATGGCCATTTTCACTGTGTTGATTCTTCCCACCCAGGAGCAAGGGATGTCTTCCCGTTTTCTGATATCCTCTTCAACCTCTTTTTTCAGAGTGTTGTAGTTTTCAGAGTAGAGGTCTTTGACTTCTTTTGTTAGGTTGATTCCTAGGTATTTCAATTTTTTTGGATGCTATTGTGAAAGGAATTGTTTGTCCCTTTTCTCTCTCATGGAGTCTATTTTTCCTGTACAGAAATGCTACTGAATTTTGTGTTTTGACCTTGTATCCAGCTACTTTACTGAATTTGGTTCTTAAGTCTAGAAGACTTTTGGTGGAGTTCTTAGGATCTTCTGTATAGAGTATCATGTCATCTGCAAATAATGACCATTTGACTTCATTTCCTAACTGTATTCCTTTTATTTCTTTCTCTTGTCTAATTGCTGTGGCTAAAATGTTTCCAAAACTATATTGAATAGGAATAATGATAATGGATATCCTTGTCTTTTTCCTGATATTCGTGTGAAGGATTTAAGTTTTTGACTGTTAGTTTTTCCATAAATAGCTTTTATTAGTTTGAGGTAGAGACCATCGAATTCCAATTTTCTGTGGGGTTTTTATCATAAATACACATTGGATCTTGTGAAATGCTTTTTTCTGCAACTATTGAGATGATCATATGGTTTTTGTCCTTGGCCATATTAATATAGTGTATTACATTTATTGATCTGCATATGTTGAACCATCCCTGCATCCCTTGGATGAATCCCACTTGGTCAGGGTGTATGATCTTTTGATGATCTTCTGTACTCCATTTTCCAGTATCTTATTAAGGATTTTGGCATCTATGTTCATTAGTTACATTGGCCTATAGTCCTCTTTTTCAGTTGGGTCTGTCTCTGTTTGGGGGATCAAGGTGATGCTTGCTTCTAGGAATAAACTTGGGAGTATTGCTTCCCTTTGAATTTCATTGAAATGTTTAAACAGTATCGGTAGTAGTTTCTCTCTAAATATTTTGTAGAATTCAGCAGTAAAGCCATCAGGGGCCAGGCTTTTCTTTTGGTAAGTTCATACTGATGCTTTCAATTTCATTGATTGATATTGGGTGGTTTGGAATTTTTAGGTCATCTTCATTCAACTTTGGTAATTTATACATATCTAGAAACCTGTCCATTTCTTCTGTATCTTCCATCTTATCGGTGTATAGGTTCTTGAAGTAGATATTGATGATCCTCTGAATTTCTGCTGGGTCCATTGTAATTTCACCCTTTTCATTCGTAGTGGCATGGATTTGGGCCTTTTCTTTCCTTTTTTGGATAAGGTTGCCTCAGGGTTTGTCAGTTTTGTTTATTCTTTTGAAGAATCACCTCTTTCTTCATTGATTTTTTTTGTATCACTCTCTTAGTCTTCATTGCATTAATTTCTGCCCTGATCTTTATAATTTCCTCATTTGTATGGGTTTTGAGTTTGAACTGCTCTTCTTTTTCTAGAAGCCTGAGGTTCAGCATCAGGTTGTGTAATTGAGCTTGCTCTCTTTTCCTAATATGCATATTCAGTGCTACAAATTTCCCTCATTAGGCTGCTTTCATTGTGTCCCATATATTCTGACATGTTGTATTGTTATTGTCACTTAGTTGTAGGAACTGTCTCATTTCTCCTTTAATTTCCTCTGTGACCATTGGTTATTCAGAAGTGTGTTGTTCGATTTCCATATGTTTATTAAATTCTTGCCATTTCTTTTGCTATTGATCTCCAATTTCATTGCACTATGGTCTGATAAAATACAGGGGACCACTTCAATTTATTTGCACTTACTTAAACATGTTCTATGAGTGTGTTTGTGATCTATTTTGTACAATGACCTATGTGCAGCTGAAAAGAATATGTATTCTGATTTTGTGAGGTGGAACACTGTAAACATCTGTTAAGTTCATTCATTCTAGAGTTTGACTGAGTTAGAGTATTTCATTGTTTATTTTCTGTCTAGTTGATCTATCTATTTGTGACAGTGGGGTATTGGGGTCCCTCACAACTATTTGTTACTGCTTATTTGATTTTATGTCCATTAGTATTTGTTTTATATAGTTGGATGTACTAGTGTTTGACGCATATGTATTCATGACTGTCATCTCTTCCTCTTGGATTGTTTCCTTTACAAGGATTTAGTGTCCTTCTTTGTCTCTCTTAATCAGTGTTGGTTTGAAATGCACTTGATCTGCAATGAGGATAGTTACTTCTACTTTTTTTCAGGTTCCTTTGGCATGGAGTATTGTTTTTCACCCTTTAACTTTCATTCTGTGAGTTTCTTTTTGAGTGAGGTGTGTTTCTAATATGCAGCATATCGTTGGATCTTGCTTTTTGACCTGCTCTGCCAGTCTATTTCTTTTGATTGGTGAATTGAGACCATTAACATTGATGGTTATAACTGATATCTATTGACTTATCTTTGTCATGATTTTTTTCTTTTTGTTGTATTCTCCCCCTTTCCATTTAAGTTTTTATCATACCTGGTGGATTTATCCTACTGGGCTTTCTGAGGTTGTGATATTTTTTGTCTTTTCCTAGGACATTGTTTAAAATTTTTTGCAGTGCTGGTTTGGTATTCATGAAGTTCCTAAGGTGACCTCTGTTGTGAAAGTATCTTATTTTTCCATCAGTGTTGAAAGATAGTTTTGCAGGAAATATCAGTCTGGGTTGGAGGCTGTTTTCCTTTAGGGCTCAAATACATCACTCCAAGCTCTTCTTGCCTTGAGGGTTTGTGTTGAGAAGTCTGCTGTGATTCTGATGGGCTTTTCTTCTTTTGTCTAACTTACTTGTAGAATTTTGTTCTTCTGTTGGGTTTTGGAATCTATCATATGCCTATGTATAGTATTTTTTAAATCACAACTATTTGGGAGCCCTATATGATTCACTTATCTATGCATCAGGTTCTTTGCCTCTACTTAGGAAATTTTCTGCCATTAC
Organism: Fukomys damarensis; assembly: GCF_012274545.1. Lineage (NCBI taxonomy): Eukaryota > Metazoa > Chordata > Mammalia > Rodentia > Bathyergidae > Fukomys > Fukomys damarensis. The sequence continues at coordinate 4,866,034 of NW_022900951.1, forward strand.
TTCTGTGAACAGTTTTTTTATTTTTAATGTGATCTGCACTATCTCCTGTTTCTTCATCGACTCCAATCAGCCTTATGTCATTCTTGTTTGTGTCATCTAGCAACTGCTAGATTGATTTCTCATGGTTCCTTATAATTTTTTAGAAAATTTTCTTTTCCTGGTTACTAATTGCAATCCTGTCTTCTATATCTGAAATTCTATCCTGACACTGGCTCATTTTGCTGCTAAGCTTTCATTAGAGTTTTTAATCTCCTGGATATCTGTTTGCATCTGTTTTATAGACTACATTTGTTTCCTATGTTGAGATTCCTTCATGTTCCTCAGTTCCCCTATTTTTTTAACCTATGTCTACTCTAGATTTATTAATCATGTCCTGGGCCAGGGATTTAGCTCAGGGGTTCTGCCACTTGCTTCACAAGTGCAAGGATCCAAGTTTGATCCCTGGTACAAAAAAAAAAAAAATCATGTCTTGCACAATGGGCACAATCTCTGTTGTTATCTCTAAAATTATTTCTGATTTCATTTTTTCTAGGTCCTCTTTCGTGGCCAGCTCAGGGAGTCCATGAGGTTGAGTCTCAGATTGTTCCATCTTGTTTCCCTTTGGGGTTGCCTTAGGTGATCTGGAAGTCTGGTTTTGGGACTCTGTATGTGTCTTCTCATTTCAACAGATGTACCCTGCTGTGCCTTTGTTGAGGCAACTCTTTGCTCACCCAGTGATCTTCATTTCTCAGCAAGCCACTGAGCAGCCTTTACTCTGATGCTCACCAGTACATCAATTTCTGGGTTCAGAATGGTGGCTTTCTGGATCCCTGAGCTGACCTGCTGTCTGGATGGTCTTCTGGCTGGTGCCTGTGGACATTTGGGATAGTATCCAGTGTGCCACTTGCTGAGGACTGTATATAGCTGTTGTCTGGCAGGGCCTTTAACTGGGGGCTGTGCACCCCAGTTCCAGTTGTCTGCATAGGCTTCTGGCTAGGGTTTCTGTGCATTTATCAAATGTATCAGAGCAAGCCCCTGGCTGTTGCTTGTGCACCTGTGCAGCTCTTTTCTGGGTGGGCCTTTGGCTAGGTGGGTGTGCCTGAGTTTCTGGGGTCGGGGTGGAGCCCAGGCTGGGATCTGCCTGCAGTGGCACTGCTCTGCACCACAATGCTCAATATGTCTTTCTTTCTTTCTTTTTTTTTTTCTTTTGAGAGAAAGGAAATTGCTTTATTTGTATCATTAATTGAATTTACTGGTATGATTTAGATGTACCTAATGATCATATTCAGCATATTGAATTTGTACCTGTACATTGCTATATCTTGATTCATGTCTTTCCTTATTCCCCTCCTTTCCCTTCCCTCCCTCTTCCTCTTCTTATTTACAGGAGCTTTGCTTCCATTTTTATCTTTATTTTCTCATTTTCCCCCTTTCCCTTCCTTCCCTAATGCTACTTTCTACTTGAATATTTTTCCTATTTTACATTATCCATATATACATTTTGGTCGTTATTTACACTATTAGTTTCTCTCAATGGAAAATCAATGTAATATTTACACATGTGTGTGTCCAATTTATTTCACTTAAGACACTGTATAAAAAGAAACTGTATCTTTATCCATTCTTCAGTTGATGGGTATTTGGGCTGTTTCCAAGATTTACCTATTACAAATTCTGCCACCATAAACATGGATGTGCATATATCACTGTGGTATGATGCTTTTAATTACTTTGAGAAGATACCCAGAAGGGGGATGTCTGGGTCAAATGGAAAGTCTAGTCCTAGCTTTTTGAGAAATTTCCACACTTATTTCCACAGTGGTCACACCAATCTCCACTTCCACCAACACTGGAGAAGGGTTTCTTTTTTCCCAAAGGCCTGCCAGCATGTATTATTGGTTGATTTCCTGATGGCAGCCATTTTTTCAGGAGTGAGATGGAATCTCAGGGTTCTTTTAATTTGAGTTCCTCAAATGACCAGTGATGTTGAAAATTCTTGCATATATTTATTTGCCATTTTTACTTCTTTATCTGAGAAGTGTGTATTCATCTCAGATGCCAGATTTGGACTGGGTCTTTAAATTTGAGGGATTTGATTTTTATCACTCCTTTATATATTCTAGGTATCAGTCTTTTGTCTGAGGAAACGCTGCCAAAATTTTTCTCCTAGCCTCTTTAATAAATGGTGTGGAAAAACTGGTTTTCCACATGCTGAACACCAAAACAAAACCCATGACTCTCGCCAAGCACTAAACTAAAATTAAATGGATCAAAGATCTCAATATTAAAAAAGAAACACTAAATCTGCTAGAAGAGAGGATAAGTAGAACGCTTAAACACATGGGTGTAGGCAAAGACTTCATGAACAAATCCCTGATAGCATGGGAAGTGTTACAAAGAATGAACACCTGAGATCTCATCTTATTAAAAAGCTTTTGCACAGCAAAGAAATCACCAAGAGAATAAAGAGATAACCCACAAAAAAATTTTTTTAGACATCCTGAATGGATAGCCTTGAAACCAATTTCATTTTGGAAAACAGCACCCATCCCCACCAAAAAATAGTAAAATAAAGACAAGAAAAGACCCACTTTCTTGTTTTAAAGCTCTCTGTCTGGTTCTTCAAGCCACCAATGCACAGGAGAGTATCTCTTGATTTAAAGTAATCTCCACCTACCCATTTGCGTCTACTGAACATGACCTGCCAGGCTTTAGAACCAGGCAAGGTCTCTGTTGAAGCAGCTGGCTGTGTTTACTGAAATGAAAGGGAGTCAAGATGAAGTGGTGAAACTATTCTAGGTTCTGAGCCAAGAAGACACTAAAGAATGTGTCCCAGTTTCTCAAGTCTCCTGATACCAGGTTTGGGGGTGGCAGGGCTGTGCCCACGGAAATAGGCTATGCCAGGACCAAGTGACAATACAGAGGGACAGCTTGTTCCCTGTGGCTAGCTGCCACTTGGATCACACACACACACACACACACACACACACACGCACATGCTGGTGATTGTTGACATTCTCCTATTACAGGCTGAAGCTTCACACATTTTGATTAACCACCCTCTGCAAGCCACAAGGGTCAGGCCAAAGAAAACAAAATTCATGATTTTTCTTTCTTTCCATTTCGGATGGAGCTTTCTGAATTGACATTATGGCATTTGTCTCTCCTTATCTGACTTGAAGCTCACAGTTCATCTGGAAGGCAGGTAGGAAATGTATCTGTGTTTCCGGAAGAGAAAAACCAGATGCAGAGGGAGAAAAGTTGGGCCCTGTGTGTGTAGCGCTTCTGAATCAAGATCACCTATGTGCCTGTTCAGATTGTGACTGCCAAGGGAACCGGATCCTTTATTTGGCAGGAAGATTTCTCCCAGTTGTGTGTGCCAAAGGAAAGGTTGTAAGATGCTAGCTTAGCTGCTATCAGTCAGGGAAAATGCAGAATCACCTTTCTCCTTGTTTAAAGCCAATATTAAAGCGTATTTCCCTGGGAGGACAGAGGGGTGGAAGAGGCATACAATTAAAACATCACCAAAATGGAGACCACCATTTCTTCCCATACTCAGGTCTCCTTCCCACCTCTAGGACATCTACCTCCTCCTTAAAGGGAAACCATGTGATATTTCACCTTCGTATCATATTCTTTGTTTGTTTTTTTGTTTTGGTTTTTTGAGACAGGGTCTCACTATGTAGTTGAGACTGACCTGGAACTCATTATCTAGCCCAGGCTGGTCCCTAACTCACAGCAATCCTCCTGCCTCAGCCTCCCAAGTGCTTCGAGTATAGGGGTGCACCACCACGCCCGGCTTCATGTTGTTTTAGTAATTACCTTAGGATCATAGCAATTTCCCTGGTAATGGAGTATTTGCTCCTACTTCTTTATATTCTTTATATATTGGCAGCAAAACAATGCGTCCCATCATGCTGGCTATCCTAATGTCCAGCCATGCCCAGCCCAAAGACCCAGACACACAAGGCGCACACAGTGCTGTATTGGCTTGTACCTCTGTAGACCACACCTATGTGACCATGTGGGGTGGGGCTGGGCTGGGAAACAGGAAGCTGGCAAAACCTTTTGGCTGAAACTTTGGCTCCGCTGGAATTTAATCTCCACACGGTTTTCACCCAGAAGCGGTTAAGCCAGCTTGCCTTGAACATGAAGCAGCCAGAGAAGTGCTGTTCGTGCCGAGAGCGACGTACAGCTTCCCCGGGGAGCCATACTGCTGGTAGGATGTGACTTTATTTTAGGGCTCCAGAATCGACGGTTGAGTTTTTGCCTCTCCCCGGAAAACAGAATTCATCAGCCTCTCAGTCTGTAGGAGCACTTTAATGTATCCACGGTGGAACAAGCGCTCATCTCCTCCCTACACACATGGCCCAGCCTTTGTTCTCTGCCACTACCTTTTTTTTTTTTTAATTAAGTTTGTTAGTACTTTGTAGGGATCCAGTACAGTTACATTCATCTTTGGGATCTTGCACCTTTTCATGCTGTATCTTGTGTCTTATTTTTTCACCTTGCCCTCCCTTCAGCCCCTTTCATCCTTTCCTATTTACAAAGATTTTTATTTCTTTTTTTTCTTTATCTCACATGTTTTTTCCCTTCTTTCCTTTCCCCTTCCCTTCCCACTTCCCCTACTCCTTTAATCCCTTTCTTCCTGTTTCACATTATGAATTATACAATTCAAATCTTATTTACACATAGTTTTTCATACCAGAGAAACTATTTGGTATTTACACTCGTGTCCTATTTATTTCTTTTAAGAGTATGGCCTCAATGTGCATCCATGTAGCTATAAATGTTTCTAGTTTCTCGTTCTTTATGGCTGAGTACTACTCCATTTTATAGAAAAGCCACATCTTTATCCAGTCTCCAGTTGATTGCCCTGTCTTTTCAACAAAACTTCTTAGAACGTAAGACCATCTTACCAAGGGAGTTATTTTCTACATACAGTGTTTTATCACTCGATAATTTGTAGAGTATTTCCTGCTGGCAGGCAGATAAAATCCAACATGTATGTTCCTTTGCCGAGCAGAATCCACCCCACATGCTGGGTTCTCTTTGGTGACATCCCTTTAAGACCATTTTCCATTACTGGGTGCTGTAGTTTGATTTTGATTGACTCTGAAAGGCTCTTGTGTTACGGGTGTGGGTGGTGAGAGGAACTTGCAAAAGCAGGGCCACGGTGGTCCTTGAACGGTGATGAGGGTGTGTCCTGAAGGGCATTGTTTGTGAGACCTCAGCCTCCTCTCCTTTCCTCTCTGTGTTCCCTGGATCACTCTGTTAGCTGTTTCTGCATTGCCACACACTCCCGCTAGATGTTGCCCAGAGCAATGTGTCCTCTCAGTTAAAAGTGTGGAAGCTTCAGAATGGTGAGCCAAAATACAGTTTTTCTCTTTATAATTGAATTGCCTCAGGTGTTATGTTATAGTGATGGAAAGCTGACTGTGAGCATTCGGCTGGTTGCACATTGATAATGTTAAGCTTCAAAATCAGCAAGTTGAGGACTCACTGTCACAGTGTTCTCTATAATACCGATCTTTGGTTATAAACAAGCTCATTTCCACTTATAGCTTTGCTGTTTCAAGGTCCAAAATCAGACCATGACATAACTTAAAAATAAGGAGATGGGCTCACAATGAAAAATTCTTAAGAAATGTAGAGATGAGCATTCTCTGGTGAGCTCTGACTCCAAATTCCCATGACTGAGCAACTTCTCTGACTTCTTCTCCACGAGCTACTGGTGCCTGGTTACTTGGAAGGAGCTTCAGGCCCAGAAAGTGCTCATTCCCATCCTAAACTGATTACAAGCTGAGTTCCTAGAATAATTATGCTCCCTGAGAGTTTGGGCAGATTTTGACACATGGAATTTTTAGAGAATGAAAGTGTGAACTATAGAAACTTAATTCAAAGTGGTGAATTTTTATGAACTTATGTCTAGGTGAATGCAAATAAAAGTTTTATGGAGGAAGGATGGTACATATGCGGGGAATTTTACACCCAAGAAACATTTGTTATTTTCCATAGAAAGTAGGGAGACGGAGAGGGTGTCTCTCATTTTAAGGGTCAAAGGAGTCAATCATATAAGCATGCCTTTCTCAACATGACATGTTAGAAATTGGAGGATCTCATTGCTTATGTCTAGGTAGCACCCATCTGACTTTCTGCCCGTCTGTCTGATGGAGAAGGGTAGAGAAACTGGGCAGAAACCCACAGGACAGGCTCCAAGCTGAAGCCACTTTCCAGAGCAGGATTTCTTCTTTTCCACCTGTTGCTAAACATTTCTTCTTTCAGTGTTCTTCAGCTGTGTGGCTCAGAACCACTCAGATCTTCTGGAGTTTTCTCTCCTTCTTAAAGTCCATGACTATGGACTCAATTGCACATCTTCCTGACAACACTGTGACTAGCTTCTGCATAGCTGGGTGTTGTAGACAAGTCAAGTTTGCTCATCAGAAAGATCATTAAAGGCTCAAAACAAAGTAGGGAAGAGGGAGGCAGTCAGGAGTACCAGCCCTCTTTCGTATGTCCTCTCTAGAGGTGTCCTGGGCACAGTTGAGCACATTTTATTCTCTCTGGTCCTGCACACACATTTTTATTCTCTCTGATCCTGCACACATAAAGAGCAGGGTGTTTGAGCACTTAGTGGAAAGATATGTTTAAGGCAACTTCACTTGTACCAGTCCTCTGTTACTTCATAGAACACCTCTTCCTTTGCTTTTAAAACTTTGCTCCAAAGAATTTGATCGGCACAGTCTTTAATGGACAAGCCTGGAGTGGCCCTTTCTTTAATTAATTCTGCTAAGTTCTTCTAAATAAATAAAACCGGAGTGATGGAGACAGACTATAGCCTGTGAAATTGTGCCACTGAGAAAAGCAAAAGAAATTAAATGCTTATGCATTTGTCAGGGGCTTCAAATGCTTTTCACACCCTAATTTTACTTTTCTGTCCACCATTTTAAAGAAAAATAGTGGTCGCCTGATCGAGAAACTGTAATTAGTAAAAGAAGACTTTGTACTAATCAAAAATATACGTAGAAATGAATATTATAACCTAAGCTAGGATTGCAACAAAGAGCTCCATTCTAAAGATAATGGCTTGCTTACATCAACTTTTAAAGACAAATAAGTTACACTTTCAAGCAAATAATTTTTAAACATTTTTAAATGTACTCTTTCTCAAGAAGCATTTACCATGCTCCTGTGAGCTTCCTCAGGTGGGAAACCTTGCCTGAATTGTTACAACTTTCCCTTCATAGAGCTACCTGCTGACTTTACAAGGGCCCACAAAGGAAAGACTCTTATGAAATACGAGCTTGCACAGTGCTGAGCACCCAAAACAAATGCCACTCTGCCTCTTTCTTGCATCGCAGAAAGCAGCAACAAATAGGCCCTTTCATGTGATTGCAAAAGCACATTTTACATCTTTTGGCCATGCCAGAGTAGTCCTCCAGCTTCTTTCCAACCACTCTTGTTTTTGTTTTCAAAGATATAACCACAATGCTGCTCCAGTGTTTTAAAACAAATGAGCACTCATGGTCTTAAAGTGTTTATTCCTCTATAGACATACACACATACATTGAATGGGATTTAATTTTTTTTCCAATTATAATTGAAACTCTTTTAAGAGCCCGATTTCTTTGTGGATGACACTTTGTACCCACTGATTGCAAACTCTACTTGTTGGTCCCCCTCTCAGTCTTATTTTTCCACATTCCAGCTTAATGATTCGAATGCCAGGGTTCACTTTTAGAGTGATGTACTTATTTCCTGCTGTAGCTGTGTTGTTTACCACAAATCTGGGTGCTCCAACCAATGCAAATTTGTGATTTTTCAGTTCTGTAGGTTAAGAGTGAAAAAGTCAGCATCCTTAGACTTCGTTTCCTTGCCTTTCCCTGCTTGTGGAGACTACCTGCCCTGCCTGGCTACAGCACCTCCCTTTACCACTCCCACCTCTGTTCCTGCTGTCACCTCTCCTTCTGTGATTCCTGCCTCCTGCCTCCCCTGGAGACTATTTTGGACCACACTTGGATGCTCTCCCAGCTCACAGTCTCCCTGCCCAGTCCCTGCACCCTATCAAGTGATAGCTGTTCAGACTTTGGTGTCCAGGACACATTCAGTGGAAGCATGGTGTACACTGTTGGCCCTCCAGTGTCCAAGGTCTAGAAGCTCAGTGGTCTCCAGCCATGCTGTTGGTCGGTAAAGGGACCTCTGAGAGGCGAGCCTAGTGAAAAGTCTTTACGTCGGTGGGGTGGGGGTAAGGGACTGAGCCACACAGTCTCTCTTTTCCTCTCCCTGGGCACAATGAGCTGAGCAGTTCTGCTCTGCTACATCCCATATGACTGCGTATCTCAGTGCAAACTCAGAGCCACAGAGCCAGCTGCTCCCGGGGAGGAACCTTCAAAAGTCTGTGCCTACGGGCACATTTTAACTCTATAAGTTGATTATTCCTGACATTTGCTATCACGACAGCAAGCTGACTCGCAGGAGGGGCCGTTACTTTCCGGTGACAACTGATAGCCCTTACGTAGGTATACTTGGGAATGAGTCATGGTCACACGTGAGAAAAGTGACAGTCGGTGATTCTTCAAATCATACTATGATGTTGGTATTGGTCTGCTCAGGGAGCCATATCATTCGTTGAGCATCTTGAACCACAGGAATTATTTTTCCCATAGATTTGGGGGCTGGAATGTTCAAGATGGAGGCCCGGCAGGGTTCCACTCCAGGAGAGGTCTCTTTGTGGTTTGCAGGGGGCTAAGTGTGCACAGTGTCCTCCCATGGAGGACAGAAAGAACTCTGATGTCTCTCCTCTTGATGTAGGGTATCAGATACATCAAGTTAGGCCTCCACCCTTGTGGCCTCATTGAGCTGTTATCATCCTTCATGGACATGCTCTCCAAATACATCACGTTGAGATCAGGGTTTCAAATTACTAGTTTTCAGGAAACACACCTCAGCCTATGATAGTATTTATGTCTGCTTAGGTTATGCAGTGCAGAGCAATTCACCAAAGCCTGAAAACTGCAAGGCTTAGTAAATAAATGCACCTGAGATTTGAATACAGAGTTTCAGAATGAACACACACACACACACACACACACACTAACAATTCAAAGACCAAATGAACACATTGGTGGCTGTGTGAACTTTGCATACCTGCATAATCCCTTGGGTCATTTTTTAAAAAAATCTAGACAGAGCAACACCCACTTACTCTTCTGAGGGTTGTTTCAAGGACAAACTGAGACACGTACTATAAAAAGCCTTTTGAGAACTCTGAAGCATTTTATGGGTACCAGCTGCAGCCCCGAATTGTTTGAGTCAGTACTGAAGGCAGCCGGATGCTGAGAAATACATGTCCAATTTAGAAAGAATCCATTAAGGGCAGGGGACCAGTACATTACAGGCTTGCAGAGGTACTGGTGTTCATCTTGCCCCATTGCTTTTTGAAGGAAAGCCAAAGTAAAAAGGAAAAATTTAGCTTCTTTAAGCAAAGAAATGTCTCCCTTTCCAAGTGTTCCCTCAAAAATTCTGGGTGGAAGCCACCTATGATATAAGCGAATGATCAACCAGAAGAAGAAAAGAAAACCAGACTTAATCAAGAAATAATCTATACAAATGTAGGTTTGTTGATTTAACTATTTGCCCTATACTAAGGTGCAAAATTGTCTGTGTGTGTGTGTTTTCTAGGAAAATAAACGTTCCTTCAAAGATAGCTTTAGAAATCCTCAATATGAGTTAATGCCACTACATCAGTTGTATTAAAAATCAAATCTATGAATCGTCTTCCCAAACATTCTATAATGCGTGTCATATGTGTACACGTTACCTTATTAAATCTAGATTTAGAAGAGAAAGGAAACTTGCTATATTATTACAATCTTGGGAGAAGTTGTGCTACAGTACTGTGGCACGGAACAAGCCTGAGTGCTTTCACCATTAGCTACAGTTTCAACACTTAGCTTTCGGCAGTGTTTGTCAAAATATACAGCTATTAATCAGCTTAATTGGAGTAACACTGTATTAGTTCAGCAGCCTGCCAAGTCAGCATGCAGGCAGCACTACGAGAAAAGTTTTGCCAACATGATATAACCCAGAATTTCCATAAATCTTCAAAACACAATCAGGGTTGCTGATGGGTTGCGTCAGCAAGAGCAGAGCACATCTTGGAACTATAATGAAAGAGCTGATTTTTTTTCCCCCTAAAAGAGGATTCTTACAAGAGAATCCTGTTATGCTGCACATTTCATTGCGGTGCCCAAGCTAAGCCTTGATTTATTGTATTTCCTCCTTCCATGATGTCACTTATTCTCATTGCTTGAAACAATTTAGCCTAATCTCCACTATGCTGAGGAACTTGATAAAAGCATGCCTAACTAATTTCAGTGATGTATTGGCTACCAAACTACCATGAGAGACAGGAAATAGTGAACCTCTGTCAGCCATCCAGCAACCTTCATGGAGTTCACTGTTTATTTGAGTGAAATATAGCTCTCTGCAAAGTATCTGGTAGGATATCAAGCTGTCCAATGTTTTCAGGGAGGAAAAAACCTCTATCAAGTTCCGAGGAAAGCAATCCTGTCATTCCAATCTTCTACACAGCACAGACTAGCATAGTTTACGGCTTGGTAATTGAGGTGGTGTTTGCAAATTATGGATTCATTTTACCCTTAGACCTGTGTATATTCTGTGCTGTGAAATGCCAAGCTGTTTAGCATGTGTATAATAAAGTGATTCATTTGTGCTCTCAGAACGTGTATTGCAAAATAAAGTGTTGTTAACAATACCTGGAGATTCAATTGCTTCTTTTCTGATCAAAACAGGCAGGTAGAAGGGCTGGGGATTTAGGTCAGTGGCTCTGTGCCTGCCTAGCAAGTGCAAGGTCCTGAGTTCAATCCCCGCAAGGCCCCAGTTGACTGGGTGTCTGTAGGGCTAGTTCTCCCGTCCTAAGATGGCACCTTCCCGCTGCAACCTTCTAGAGTTGAAGGAGAAAATCTGTTCCCTTCAATTTCTTTGAAAAAGTACTAAACTGCTTTGAGCAAGGGGAGCCTTCCTAATTTAGTAACTTCCACCAAAGGCTCAACTTCCTAATGCTATCGCATTTGGGAATTAAATTTCAACATAAAAAATTGGGGGGGATTATAGTAGATCATAGTATAGAGCCTTTTGGAGATTGATTTAAGGTGGAAGTCAGAAAATATTGCTCTTATAAAAAGTCTTCCAGTGGCTTCCGGTCCGTCCCAAAACAAGAGCCAAGACTTTGCAATGTCTAATAAGGCCTTAGGTGATTGGTCCATGCCCAACAAGGCCCTAGGTGATTGGTCCATGCTCCGAAACACTTCAGACTGTTATCTCCCAGGCTGTGTCCCTCTGATCCTTCAGCCGCAGTTTCACTCTCTCTTACCCGGTGGATCTTACGTATGCCAATTCACTCCTGCCTGGTTTTTTTTTTTTTTTCTGTTATGTCCCAGGGCTTCTAGCACTCTCCTTCTAGGTACTCAGCTTACTTGCTCCTTAGCTACCCAACAGCCTGGCCTCAAATGTCATTTTCTCCTTGGCTGTGTTCTACATTCTGTCCCTTTCTCTGTGGCTCACTGTAGTTTCACTCCTCGTCTTTTTCAGCGTGTTTGTGTCTGTGAGGGGAGGTGTTATTCACAGCACCAAGCCCCTAAACTTAACAACAGCACCACTCAGCAGACAGGAATAAATAAACAATCGCATTAATGGTTTGCAAAGATGTTCTGGGAGTCTGAATAAACTAACGGGCCAAATCATGATTCAGGCAAAATTGATGAATCTGTGATAGATAAAATGGCGTCAGTTGATTTTTGCCAACCAAGCACCCGTAAAATTCATAGGAGTTACGTGCGGCTCCCTAATTCTATATATGGCATGGTAGATAGGAAAGATTCAGACAGTGATCTTGATCTTTATTTCAGCTATCGCTAGAGTTCAAGAAATAAATGGATGTAGCATTCAAGAACAAACATTCTGTGAAAGAAAATGCTGTTGAAATGAATGAAAGATTCTTACATGCTGTATTTAAAACCTGGCAGCCAGAATCGACTTTTATCGATGTTATTAGGAAATAGAAACACAGTTACACACCAGAGCACACACATCTACTGGATGTGGCTTCCATTTTCTGGGTGTACTACTTCAAACAGATGGAAATTTTGTTTGCCTTCTGAGAAAGACATTTCCTCAAATCATTAGTAATTAAAACAAAATTCCCCGGCTCAGTTATTTCTCCAGGTAAAACCGACTCTACGTTGCTCCTACCCGTAACACAACAGACTAAATCAAACACAGCCATTGTTCTACTGTTGCTCAGTAATTAGGAGAGGAGAAAATAGAAAGTGCAATGGCTCGTTTCCGTTTTGAACGGTGCCGCAAAGAACGTTAGCAAAGTAAGGGGGTGGGGGTTGATAGTGAGTAGGTAAGTGACTGTTTTGGTCAGAGTGGTGAACAGGGATCTCTGAAGATGTAGCGATCAAGTGGAGTCTTAGACGACCATAAAAAGAGTAGTGGGTGGGTAAGGCAACTGCAGGCAAAGCAAAATGTCAATTTCCTAATTGCTCATGAGCTTGGAATATTTATCCACTATTTCTGTTCCAGTGGTGATAATAGATTCCGCTAAACTTTAAGAGGCTTTTCTCCAGAGCAGTAGTTTTATCAGAGTAATTGTGATACCCATGTGACACGTGTCAGTGGCTAGAGACATTATTGGTCATTGCCAGTGGGGAGGAGGATGCTGTTGGTATCTAGTAGGGTAGAAGCCCAGGGATGCTGGCTGACATCCTGCTGGTGGGTGTGTAAAGTGGTTCCACAGAGAACCGCAAGTGTCCATAGAGCCCTGGATTAGTGTGTGTGTGTGTGTGTGTGTGTGTGTGTGTGAGAGAGAGAGAGAGAGAGAGAGAGAGAGAGAGAGAGAGAGCAAGGAAGTTGCTACGTGGATGAAGAGGGAACACATAAGAAGGAAGCTGGGAGTCTTGCTAATTTAGCTCATGGATTGCATGTGCAGATTTCTATAAGCATCTTATGCAGTTCATTCTTTTGCCTCCCCGAAGGGCCATGGCATTGAAAACCTGATTCTCCTGAGTATAGGAATAAAAACAGGCAACAGAGTAGAGGAGTAGATCAGATCAGTGGATGGGTGAGTGATGATGAGGCTTCATTTCGGGGCTGAAAAAATATTCGTAGTCATATGCCACCTAAACCTGACATTTTCTTTTTTTTTAGAACCAGACATTTCAAAATGTCTTAATGTAGTCCAGGTCTACGGGGCTCTGGAAGATGTCTTTGCTCCCATTACTAAATTGTCAGCAATCTCATGGAAGTGCAGAACAGTTATTATGAACACGTGGTTGTGTATGACATGGATCTGGACCCAAATCTCCACTCTGTGGTCTCCCTTCACCTCCCCTCCCCTCTCCTCCCCTGCCCTCCCCTCCTCCATGGGAGTGGCCATTCCCTATTTTATCTTTCTTTGTGGTACCCTTGGAAGATAACTGAACTATGATCTCTGAGTGTTGGGCTTTGTGATCATAGTGAAGGACAAGTTAGATCTCTTCAGAAGAGCACAGAACAGACTCAAATCACTGATCTGTAACTTGAGGACTCTGTGACAGAAGAACCTGTTCCGAACGGTTTATTGAGTCAATGAGGTGATACCTACAATCCGTTAGGAAGCGTTTGATATGTAACTGGTGGCTACATTTTTATTATTCCGTACCAGTAAAGATATACGGTACGTTTTCTTCACCGCTAACACGGCGTCCTTTCCCAGAATGCTCACGGCTGTCGTTCGGATGGTTGTGTCTCTCCAGAGCTTGCATGGACACTTAATCCCCAAGGTAGTGATATTAAGAGGTAAGCTCTGTCTTATTCACATCCCCGACGCGGGCCACATTCCCCGACACCCACAGTTTAAAGGAGGAGAGGTTTATTTTCACTCACAGCTACAGGACACGGTCTCCTGGTTTCGTGACAGAGGAAAGCTGCCTACATCCTGGTGGCCAGGACGCTGAGGGAGAAGGGAGGAGCGGGGGAGGGGATGGACCATTTCAGGTCGTGTCCCCAGGAACTCGCTTCTTCTGACCGGACCCCACCCCGCAGTAGCTCACACGGCTGGACTCCTTGCTGCATGAACCCACTGATGAGTGTAGCGCCCCGTGACCCAGTCACCTTGCCAAAGCCCTGCCTCTGCGAGTATGAGTGTCAGAGGGGACGTGCTAGATCTGGACCACAGCAGGCCTGTAGGGGGTGATTGGGTCTGGAGACCTCCACCTCCCATAATGGGACCAGTGCCCTTATGGAAGGACTGGGAGGAATCTGTTACTTCCTCTTGCCCTTTCACCCCTCCACTTCATAAGGACGCAGGAAAAAGCCCCTGCGTGTGAAACAGAGAGCTTTTCTCCAGGCACTGAATCTGCTAACGTTTTGATCTCGAACTCCTCAGCCGCCACAGCTGTGTGAAATAAATTTGTACTATTTATAAATTACTCCATTTGTTATCGTGTCTCTTCCTTCAGTTCCAAAGCCTGGAATCTTAGCAGCTAGACCACATAGCTTACTGATATTACTCGAGGAAAGAAGATTGTAAGTTCTGGACCCGACAAGATGCAGGGTCAAATCTTGGCTCTGCTTGTTATGAAGAATTTGGACCAAATTCGCTTGCTCCAAAGTATCGGTTCCCGGGCACGATTCCATTAACATGCACGTCCTCTAATATCAAATGGTATTTGTTTAGATGTTGTGAGATGGTTTCTTTTCCATACGGCCGTACCGTTGGGGAACATACTTATTCAAAGCCACTTAGGGCCCAAGCCACTGACCCACAGAACCCTTATAGTGGGGTTTCATTTCACATCGTTGGTTATGTGCTTTAAATGAGTTGAACTTGAATTACTTAGAATATGAACATTTAGATCGAACAGTGGGGCTTTCTGTAAATGTCGCCAGGTGGAGAAAAAGTGTAGACATGAAAGTTAGTATCAGCCTATCTACTTGAAACGTGTTGCTGTTATTATGGATTTATTTCCATCAAATTACCCACCTTACAAACGCAGCACGTGATTTCATGCATATTACCATAGGACCATTTTCATTCCGAGGATGACTATAAGATGTACTAAAACGAAATGAAATCTGTAAATGATCAGGTACAATATAATTCTATGGGGTGCCATTTCTTTTGAAACTCTAATATATAATATGATCAGGGCAATCATTTTTATAAATGAAGATAGTTTCACTTTTATGCATCCAATCATTGCTATGCATCTTAATGGCTTCAGGCGCTCTCCTTTTTCTTTCTAAAGTTAAGAAAATATATTTCTTCTACACTGCTTGGCTGAAATACAATATATGAAAATGTATATGTGAATGGGATTCTGCAAAAATAATGAGCCAGAAATAGATGGTGTAACCTCCTTTCTCTGACATGCCTTTTAGTTGTTAAAATGGAGCCTTCTACAGCCTTCTAGGTAGAGGATGAAATAAGGGTTCTGAAATTTGTCGGCATTGTCTATACATGTGTTAGGTAAAGTCTACAGTCTTTAAGTATGAAGTTTCGTGACTTTTGCATAGGTATCAACTGTGTCTATGTCGCTGTCGGTCCACTCTAAAGCTTGTGCAGGGTGCAGGGTTCAGAGGGTGCAGTGATCCCCTCCTCCGTCAGCACCGGTCTCTTTCTCAGGAGTTTCCATATTCCAGCTGCCCCTGGCTTTAGTTAGCATTTTCCTGGAATGCAACTTCCCTGCACTCGCTGGCCACAAAAATACCACATGGAGTTGTCTTTTGTGTGCTGCTTTGCATGATTTCTTCGGATATGTCCTCGATTCTGGTCTTTCTGAGCCTACTGTTGTCATTCTGCATCATGCCCTTTAGCTCTCATAACGGTATCTGCTGCTGAACAAAATTGTCGTGACTTTAATGAGGACCAGTGAGTTCGTTTTGTTTGCCCTTTGTGCTTGGTGACTTTTGCATCCTTCTTTAAAACTGTGGTGTGACTCAAGTTCATGAACGTTTTCTCCATTTGTTCACTACGTGTTTTACCATCTACATTTTACAGATCGTCTATGATCTGTTTTGTGTTGATGTATCAGAGGTAGAGGGAAATATTTATTTATTTATTTTTATTCCTTCAGTTTGTTGGTGCATGTTAGATATGCATTCTGATTCTATTCATCATTGGGGACTTGTACCTGTACATGATACATCTTGGTTCTTGTTTTTTCCCATTCCCCTGCCCTTCCTTCCACCAGTCCCTGTTTACAAAAGCTTGGTTTCTGGTGTTCCCTCTCTCTCTCTCTCTCTCTCTCTCTCTCTCTCTCTCTCTCTTCTTTACCTTCTGTGATATATTTCTTTTAAAAATACTAATACACAATAAAGCCAATATCGCTTATGTAATGGATGCTCTTTCCACCGGTGAATTGCTTTGGCTCTTTTTCATACACAGAATCACTCCTCCATATCTACAGATTCTACATCTGTGGTTTCAGAACCCACTGGTTTCCCAATATGTTTGAAAACATCGTGTCTGTGCTGAATAGCTACAGTCTTCTTCCCTTGACATTATTCCCTGTAAAACAACATACACAGCTCTTTCATTGTCTTAGGCATTCTATGCGAGATGCAGAGATGATTAAAAGTACACAGGAGGATGTGTGGAGGCCATGTGTAAACATTATGCCATTTGAGATGAGGGACTTTAGTATGTGACAAGGATTTTGGTATGTGAAGAGTTCCCAGAATGAGTCCTCCTGCATTCCAAGAGACAAACATAAGTCGACTGTATGCACAGGGAAGCTTCTGAATTCCAGACTGGACTGCTTTCCTGTAATCTTTTTCCCTCTATGCTACTGTTTCCGTTACCATAGCCTGATCGTAAGTCCTGACATTTGATACACAGAGTCACTGACATTGATTTTCTTCCAGAGTACCTAGACTAGTGTGGGACATTGACTTTCCACCTCAATTTTACAAGTCAACTTCTTGATTTCCACAAAATCCCTGATGAAATATTAATACAGACGACATTGAATGCATAAATCAAGCTGGGAAGAATAGGGCTTTTAAAATACTGAGCCCTTCGAACAATAAACACGATATATTTCCCTATGTAAGCTTTGTATGTTTTTCCCATTCTTTGTTATTGTTTCCTGTCTTAAAGGTTTTATGTAATTCATTAGATTTATTTATGTGTGGGTGTGCACTCATTTACTTATTTGTTCTGATGCTTCAGGTTTCTAATTCATGGGAGTTTCTGTCGCTCTCAGGTACTCACAAACTATGAAAGATCTATTTGATCTTAACCCTTGGTCAAGCTAGCAACAGTGGAAGTAATTTTTTAAGCTGCACGAGCATTTATCAAGGTTTATGTACAATAGTCTATATTCATCCTCTTTTCCTTTCTCATTTGTTTTCCTATGCTATCTGAGGTACAATTACTCCTCAGTTTAGATTTTTTACTGCAGTCTCCACTGCTTTAAAGGAATACCCACACCCATCCAACCTGACTATTGTAGGGTGTCATTATAGGTGGTGGCTCTCATTTTCTTATCAAACCTTAACAGCTCCCTAATATTTAGACATTGGCATAGGACAAGACTTTGTGAACAAATCCTCAGTAGCACAGGAACTAGCACAAAGAATCAACAATGGGAATCTCATCTTATTAAAAAGCTTCTGCACCACAAAAGAAACCACCAACATTACTAAGAGACGAGCCACAATGTGGGAAAAAAATTTTACCAGCTGCTCCTCAGACAAAGGACTCTTATCTAGAATATATAAAGAACTCAAAAAAGTCAGCCACCCCCAAATATAAAAACCCAATCCAAAAATGGGCATCTGAAATGAACAGACATTTCTCAGACAAAGAAATAAAAGCATCAAGTAAATATATAAAAAAATGTTCCACATCACTGGTCATTTGAGAGATGCAGATGAAAACAACACTGAGATTCCACCTCACCCCACAAATAATGGCTGCTATCAAGAAATCTACCAATAGCAAATGTTGGCAGGGTTGTTGGGAGAAAGGAACCCTTCTCCATTGTTGGTGGGAGTGAAGACTTGAGCAATCACTGTGGAAATCAATGTGGAGGTACCTCAGGAAACTAGGTTAGAGGTTCCATTTGACCCAGCCATCCCTCTGCTGGGTATGTTTATAGTGGCAGAATTCATAATAGTTGAATCTCGGAAACAGCCCAATTTCCCGTTAGTTGGAGACTGGATAAAGAAGATGTGGTTTTTCTATAAAATGGGATACTATTCAGCCATAAAGAATGAGAAATTAGAGTCATTCATAGGAAAATGGATGCATATTGAAGATATACTCTTAAGTGAAATAAATAAGTCACACATGTGTAAATACCGAATAGTTTCTCTGGTGCAAAAAACTATAATCGTAAATAAGATCCTAATGGTATGTATAATTGACAATGTGAAATAGGAAGAAAAGGGCTAAAGGTGTAGGGGAAGTGGGAAGGGTAGGGGAATGGAAATAAGGGGAAAAAATCTGAGAAAATGAAAAAGTGGAAATAAATTTTTGTAAATAGGGAAGGGAGGAGGGGGTGAAGAGAGGGCAGGGGTAAGGGATAAAAATGAGAACCAAGACCTGTCATGTAAAGGTACAAGATTTCAATGATGAATATAATTGTACTGTATACCTAAAATGTACCAACAAACTCAATGAGGAAAAAACATCAAATGGCTATGTTGTATATTTTCTTTCTCTTTCTCTGTATCCAATCAGCCACTTTAACACATGGTAAGCACAATCTTGGCTTTTATTGTCGTTTCTTTATGTAGTTTCCTTTGGCTTCCTGTCGGTTATATCTTCTTGGGCAAACCCCTCAAAAAAATTCACAGATACAAACTTGGCTTTGGTGGATAGGGGTGGATCCTAGTGGGAGAGCGTGTCTTTAGTGTGAATTCAACCATGAATTTGACCCCCAGCACCAAAACCAAGTTGGTTTTAAGTAATATATTTTATGAGCACTGAACCAAATATTAGCAAGTGCTGTTTTTGAAATCGTGTAGTACTGGGGAGCACATTTCTCAGGGCACTCAGTAGACTGTTAATTGAAGAGAATGTTTCCCAACAGTTCTCCTCCAGTGTTGCTTTGTGAAGCATGTAATATTCAGCAGAGCCTTGGGTTCATGTTTGATACTTTAAAACTACATATTGACGTAAAGCTAATAGCAATCCGTGCAAGCGTAAATTCACAATGCAGTTTTTTCTATTCATGTTTCCTCATCCCTGGGATGCTGAGAGAACCTTTTCAAGTGCTAAACTGAAAGACAGGTCAAGCTTCACTCTACTCTGCTCAGAGTATCATTAAAGAACTCTGGAGCTTCAGTTTTTTTTTTTAATCATATAATTTACGTAGATTATAAAACAACCCTTTGTTTGCACAAGTCACAACATTCTCCATGTGATCTGTCCAAGTGCACTCTCAACACACTGATTGGATGAAGACACCAGCCCACCGAGTCTCTGTTAAGGCAAAGAGAAGAAAGGAAGGAAGAATGTTTTTCAAAAATACTTTTGCAACAACAGAAAATAAAGAGAACGGGTCTAGGCGTTCTTGCATATTTTTACACCTAGGCTTGCAAAAAAAAAATGGCTTAATAGTCTCAATCAGAACTCTCTCAAAATTTCCAATTCAGAATCCCTGCTTCGTTTTCATGGCAGTACGTGCCTGGCAACTTCAGCCCGCACAGTCCCGTGGGCAGGTCACAGCATGCCCAGACTCGACATAACTTTTAACACGCAGCTAGGAAAGCGGCCCTCCGCTGGACGTGTCTGAACTCTGGCCCTGCAAGGGGCAGCCCAGCTCCCTGCTTTCTGGAGGGAAAGCACCTACACAAGGTCCTATCCATACGACCTCAAGGACTGGGGCCTCCTTAGGTCTGGAAATGACTGTTCTCTAGGTAGGAGTCAGTAGAGCTATTACAGCTTCATAAAATAGCATATCATGTTTACTATTTGAATGCTTTTTAAAATTTTTATTAGTGCATGTTTGCAGTGCACGGTTTATTATAACCTTGTTGCATCAGGCGGGTGGTCTCTGAGGGGCCAGCAGTTTTCAGTAACCTCCTGTTCCAGGCCCACCGTGTCTGGGTCCCGCACCTTCACTCCAGTGAAGAACAGGGAAGATGTGAAGTGAGGCTGGCTGAGAGCCGCAGGCCCCTAGCAGAGAATGAGGAACTCAGGTCCTGCCCAGAAAGGGTTAAGTCAGCAGTGCAAGTAATGCCAGGCCAACGTTGACTAAAGTCACAAATGCACGGGACAGCTGCCACTCAAAGGGGCACTGGAACGCAGGGGGGATCCAGCCTAATTTCAGGAGGTGGGATGTGCAGTCTGCTCATGTTTATATAAGGGTGCACTGGTTCCTAAGAAGAACTGTTTCACTCGTGGGTGCAGTCTAAGCCAATGGGGGCCTTAGCCGGTGATTCTGGTTGGGGAAAGGTCAGGGGGATCAGGGCGCACAGTGAGCGCAGGTCATGATTTCAGAAGAGCTAGCTTCCTCGGGTACCTAGCACACAGTAGAGTTGTGGTAAATACACAACTATTGACCACCCGGGTCACATCCTACATCTTTCCTCTTGACCGCTCCCTAACTGTTTCTACACTCTGGAGTTATGGTACATGTACATGACATAGTTTCATTTTTTTATATCCTTCCTTCGCACCTCCCTCCCCGCCCTTCTAAATCCCCTTTCCTCACTTTGGTTGTCATTGATACACATCTCTGCTCATGTTGATGACGGGTGATGTTTACATTCACTGAGGTTATTAGGTTTCATTGAATATCTTTATTCTTCCTATTTCCCTTTCCCCTCCTCTCCCCTTTCACCCATATTCTCTTGGACCCCTTCCCGTTTTCAAGAGATCTCCCTCTTTGTCTCCTTCTGTCCACCCCTTCCTGTGCTCTGTGTTTGTACTTTGCCTCCCTCAAATGACAGTAAATACTACACAGTATTTAAACTTGTGTGTCTGAGTTATTTCACTCGACAATGTATGATCCAAGCACAGCCGTTTTCCTAGAAATGTCTCAATGTCAAAATGGCCACACTCCCAAAACTGTTATACAAGTTCAGTGCAGCCCCAATCAAAATACCAACAGTATATTTTACAGATGAAAAGAAAACAATTCTAAAATTCATATGAAACCAGAAGAGCAAAAGCAATCTTAGGAAACAAGCAGGAGGCATCACAGTTCCTGACCTCGACTTCACTACAAAGTAACAATAACAATAACAGGAGAGAAGTCAAACCATTACTGACGTGGATCAACGGAACAGAGTAGAGGATTCAGAAACATCCCCAGACAAATTCAGCCATTTGATCTTTGACAATGGGGGCCAAAGGCATACTTTGGAGGACAGAGAGTTTATTCAACAAGTGATTCTGGGCAAAATGGATAACTGCAGAAGATTAAAACTATACTTAGTTCTTCTATCATGTATGGAACTAAAATAAAAATGGATCAATATTTTCCTCTAAGTGTTTAAAACAAATCCTTTCAATTCCCTCCCACATTGGGGGTGTTGTGGCTTTTTTATGAGTGCTTGGGAAAGAGTAATAGAGGCATCCACTTCCTGCCTTGTCTTAATGGGATGTTTTGATCAATCGAGACAACCTAAAACATGTTGATTCAAGCAGAAAGCAGTCACATTATCTTATTATGTCTTTTGTTTGTGTGTGTGAAAATACTCTCAGGTTCCCAAACATTTCTCATTTATAGAAAATCACACGCACCTGGCTTTGTCATTTAGCTAACCGCAGAAAGACCCTCACCTGATTTGGTGAGGGCCACACTCTGCACACATTGGACAAGGTCGCCGGGAAGGTCTGCAGTTTTGGATAGCTCCATAATTGGGAAGTCATAACTGTTTTTCTTCGGGCACTACTGTGGAGGTGTGCCTCCAAAACCTGTGTAACTCTTGAGACACACAACATCAAATAAATAATAGAGCAAAACAACCCTTGCATATCTGAATATTGGGTTTGTTGTACGTATGCAGCTTTTCACTCAGACTTTCTCCACCATACACTTTGATGTCAATGTCAATCAGATACTCCTTTTCCTCTAAGTATCCCCAGGGTAAAGATGGAAAACGAAACAAAATGTCTCCCTAGTAAATCACCTGACAGAATATCCTTGGCCAAAAGGATATTGTCCAGAGTCGCTTTCAAAGGCTTGGAAAATGGCTGTAGATGGAGGCCCCTGCTTCACTCCATGAAAATAGAAAATGCAACAGGGGCTGAGTAATAAATAGCCTGTGACACAAACCATGGAGAGATTCACAGGCCAAGGTCTACAGAATTGCCCCCTGGAAAGGCCGCAGGAGACAACCGCACATACACATTTCCCAGACAAGGCGATACTTGGCCACTTCTTTACTTTGTTACTTTATTTTTATTTTTGTTTCCTTTACTTTTTATCCTTTTCACAAATATTATGTTACATTGAGAAATCATAATCGTGTACATACGTGGATGATGATGGGATGTTTCAGAGTGTACGCAGACATACGGTATGGAATAATTAAACCACGCTCATTTGCGTACCCATAATTTGAAATCCACAATGTGTGATTATTACTACATCCACCCTGCTGTGGAGCAGATCTAAAAATGTATTCTCCTGTCTCTATGAAGCGTTGTACTTTTGGGCCAAGAACTCTGTGTTCCCTTCTCTGCGCACCAACATTCTGGTCTCTACGTCTGTGTTCATCCCTGAGTTTTCTTCAATGTCCAAAGAAAGCCACACCCCTCAGGTCATGAGTTAAGGCCTTTCCAATTCATGAGGGACAGGGAAGAAGTGTAGAAACGCAGTTGAACTTCCAACTCTGACAAAGGCGTCCCCTTTCGACTTCTGTGCCCCTCCCCACGAACTGCATCTCCCAGCAACCTGGTTGCTAAGATCATGTCCATCCCTTCCCGTTCAATGGCCATGTCCCTTCTCCACCTACCGCAACCCAGAAGCTCATGATTCCTCACCTCACAGAGGGGTAGCTCGCTGTCTGAGGGCCCGGTCCAACTGTTTGTTGCAATACCTCTGGAGCCGTATCATGAAAGCATTTCTCAACCGTGTTCTCGGTTCACAGTTCCAGAAAGCTGCTTTATCAAGACACCAGGACAAACCCTCAGCCACTGAGAAGGTGAGGTCTAAGATGACAGGGTTTGGTCCCACTTAGGAAATTGCTGGGACTGGTTGAGTCCCAGCTATGACTTTCTGGGACCCAGATTTCTTTGTTTAAGGAGGATGCTGCATGTATTCATAGGAATACAAAATGGAGAGCGGTGAAAGATATGTGGTTGTTTCCATTTCATTGTGTATGTCCCCATGTGAGGTGTTTCTCCCAAAGGTGAAGAGTAGAGAATGATGAATAAGATCAAGAATATTTAGTAACATCCAAATAAGTGAATTAATAGATGAGCAAAGTTTGGGGTTTGATAAGAATGTTCTTTATGGGCCAGAAGACTCATTACTACAACAACTGATTATGCAACTAAACACAATGCACCTGCAGCAAGTAAGGAGAGCACCTGGGATAACTCCCAAAGCAGTATCTGCCTGAAGAAAAAAGAAAAAGAATAGTGTGGTTAAAAATGGCAGAGAAGTTGTACACGGGGTGGAGATGTAGCTATTATGCAGTAATAATGAGCCAAGCTTACTCTGGGTCATTGGGCTGGTTTGAATTGACTCCTGGTGGTCTTCTCCGTTGGAACTTATCCAAACACCAACAGTGACACAACTTGAAGGGTTATTAACATTGGTGCTTACCCCTAAAGACCCCAGCCCACTGGTCAACAGGGGAATTGTTTTTCCTAAGACGAAGGGGGAATCCATTCCCATGTGACTTTGGGAGGTGCTGATCCAGGCTGAGAAACTGGGAATCAGCAGAGGAAGGCTGAATCAGGTAGGCTGAGGATTTCCTTTGCCTCTTGTGTTTATGGAATTGAATCCTGAAGGTGGGACGTGTATTCGGAAAACACTCATGGTGGAGCCTTCAACATGTTCTTGACAATGAGCACACATCAAATGGAGAGTTTGAAAAAACTAAACGTCAGCTATACCAACACTCTCACCTTTAGAATGAATTTAATCTTCAGGAAAATGGGCAGCTCTGGCCCAGGACCCCAAATCCCATAAAGATCAGACTGAAATCCATCTGTTTTCATGTCATTTCCCAGTCTGTTATTTCAAGCCTATCTGGTGAACATGGGGTCTGGTCTTCCCACTTAGAAGTGAACTCGTAAGGGCAGAGGGGGTGATTTGCTCCCCTGGTCTACGATACCTAATACAGCAAGGCTCTGCCTCATGTTTTCACATATAGATATAGATTCATTTTGATTTCTTTATTTAGGTTATGTAGTTTGCTTATGACATGACCCTTATTCCAGGAAATGAAGAGAAAAAAAATTCCCTCTGCTGGTGTATTAGTTTTCGCAAACAATTATCTCCTTATGTGAACATGTCACTTCCTGTCACTAATTTCCAAAGACAGGCATGGGACGCTCAGGCAGTTTCCCTTAGACTTGAGCTACAGCCATGATAGTTATTTGGCATCTTGATTCTCGGCAACTTTTTAGGTTACCCAGTGTCACATACAGTACTCAGAGCTGTGTCAGTAGTCTTCGCACGAGGTCGGAAGGCAAACCAGGAATGGCGCGGCTGTAGTTAATGAAGGCATCTGTGAACAGCCTTCAGTGCCAGAGACCTCTAGGAGTGTGGCTGGCCTCTGCGGCTTATGTGATATCCCGGTCAAGTGCACCTGATATTTATCTTCTTCAAGTATTGCTTTCCTGCGTGCTTTGCGTACTCACATATAATTAGTATTTGCGAGCTCAAGTTCCTGGGATTCTTGTACAACCTGAAGTGTGGAAAGAACGGCTTGAAATACAGGGAGGTTGAAGGACTTCATACATTTGCAATGCACCAGCACTTCAAAGGCACAGCTAATAATGGTGCATATCTATGGCCATTGGAGAGCTTCTGAGTTTACTTTTTACATCTTTTTGCCGGGGACTCTGTTTAAGCAACATGACTCAAATAAATTCAAGAGGGCGTTAGAGCCTTAAAATTAAAGGGCTAGAGAAAGATTAACTTTAATATTTCTCCCAGTTGATAGATTCATGACTGATTTGTGAACTGTGAAAAACCCTAACTCTTACCTGCTTTGCCGTATAAAACATTCATTCTTATCAGATAATACACTCTCATCCTAAATTTCGTGACTTCAGAAAATGAGCTGAACTTTACTCCTTTGTCAAAATATTTGAAAATGCCATATAATCTTGGCAAACCCCAAATTGCCAGCATTTGACTCTGTGACAGCACTTCAAATTCAAAATATATCATTTTAATTTTTTACTTAAAATATTTTCTTAGGTACTCAGACGTCAACATTACTGTTACTTAGGTACACATTCACAAATATTTTAACTTGGAATTTTTTTTCTACCTCACAAGAGGACTCGTATAAGATTAACTATGGGCGTAGGAGAATATCCACATTAAACAAAATGTTATTTTGTAAATTTCTATTGGATGACTTATTTTAGTTATGAATACAGTAAACAAGAAATGCTTTCCTACTTAGATCATTGAAAAATATCTTCTCACTTGAATCTAGGAAAGCACATTACTGGGAAATTGTGCAACTTTAGAGAGAACCGTATATACCATGATTTCACTTGAACAAGGATTTTTGTATCTCCAGATTATCACAATCAAGAGCCAAGTGTAGTACAATAATAATAACAAAAAAGATTTGGACAGTATTTTAATTTCTCAAATTAATACTCATGGACATCAAAAGATAGGTGCACCATATGCACATGTGTATATAACTGTGTACAACTTTATGAGTCAAACTCTTTATTAATGTCTGAGTTTTGCTGAAAGATCAACAAGCCCAAAGTTGGTTTTGACATCAGAGCTTTGACAGGGATCAAAGTTTCTGTTGTTCTCGATTCTCCGCCACAGACCCTACTCCCAATTTTTAGGGCACATTCTTTGCTTTGAGTACCATGATGAAGTTTCTTACAGTGTGTAGTAGACTCTACACTCTTGCTGCTCAAGATGGTAAAAACTTTAAGAAGTCACTAATAATGTCCTCTGGAAGAAGACTTTGGGATCCCAGACCGGTCCTATTCCTCTCTTTCTTTCAGCCAATGAGGTGATCCATCAACTTTGCCCATAAGGTGAGTAGCTGAACCACTGAGTATCCTCGCCATGATGTTTTTCCTAACCACAGACCCAAAACAATGGGACTAATGGATCATGCACCACGAGCCCAAATAAAGGGCTCATCTCTGTAAGTTGATGATCTCATGTATTTTGTCACAGGGACAGAAAGCTCGCTTGCACAGCCTGTCATCTCCTCTGATTTCTGATACGAAGTATAGTGGAATGAAAAGGAGAAACACGAATAGAAAGCAGCTTCTCAAGATTTCAAATCAAAGCCAAGAATTTATAGAAAGTCAGAGAAAGAAACTTTGTAACAGTAAGAGTCAAAGTTTAACCCCCATGATAAAGTCCCAAAAATGTAGATGAATGCTTTGAAGACTGGAATCTACCGGTCATTAAAAATTCTGACAATTAACCACTGAGAACTGATTATCTCAGTTATTTTAAAGACAGGGTCTACATTACCATTTGACATTTTAAGTTATTTACAGAAAGGTAGTATAAAGCATTGACTAGTGATTTGCTTTTGCTTTTTCTTTTAACTCATGATCCTGGAATGCTACCAGTGAGAACAATAGTTTTTAGATAAAGTTTGAGTCATGAACAAGAATAACAATAAATAATCTGCTGTCGATGTTTGGGTTTCATCCCTAAGCAAGCCCCATAATGTTTTACATTTTCTAATTAAAAAAAAAAACAGTACTTTCTAAAGAATGTGTACAGGGGCTTCTCTGATTATGATGGACAGATTATTTGTGATGTGTAGAAAAAATGTTTCTGAATATCTTCTCATCATTGCTCTGGCAGATATCCACCTCCTGCAGGATGGCCATCAGGAATACCAAATATAAGTGCAAATGTTGTCAGTTGGGAAAGTGAGATAGAGCAAGTTATGTTAGTCATCTAACCAGATATACTCATAAGATTCAGAGCTAGGGAAAAAAGGCAACTAACTGTCTTAGACAAAATGGACTTGCCACCCCTGTCAGAGACTTCAAATTACAAAGGACACAATGGAATGGTGTTCTTGAAAAGTAAGTCTGTCGATGTGCAATATTTAAATAAATATTAGTATTATTTGCTCATCCTCAAGATAACCGATATGTGACTAGCCATATAGAGACGTTTAAAAAAGGGATGTCTGATTTAAGTGGTTAGAATGCATCAATCCAGTTACTGTGATTAAAAACAGCATGGTACTGGAGAAGAAACAGACCTGAGGACCAATGGAACAGAATAGAAGATGCAGAAGCAATTCCAGATACACTCGGCCACCTCATCTTTGACAAAGGAACCAACCACTGGAGGAAAGATCGCCTCTTTAATAAATGGTGCTACAAAAACTGGGTTCCGACTTGCCAAAGATTAAAACTACACCTATATCTCTCACCATGCACTAAACTGAAATCGAAATGGATTGAAGATCAAAATATTAAAACAAAAACACTAAACCGGCTGGAAGAGAGGGGAGGTAGAACTCTTGAAGATATTGGGAAAGGAAAAGATTTTACGAACAAAACCTCACCATGAACTAGCACAAACAATCAGCAAGTGGGATCTCTTCTTATTAAAAAGCTTTCCCACAGCTAGAGAAACCACCAACAGCGTGAAGAGACAGCCTATGGTGTGGAAAAAGTTTTTACCAGTTGTTCCTCAGACGAAGGCCTACTATCTAGAATACGTAAAGAACTTAAAAAAAAATCAGACCTGCAGTTATTCATTTTACTATCTGTATTTGATGAGCACCTACTGTTTTACAGGCCAAGGCTTGGGTGAAGAATTGAATAAGAAACAGTGGGAAAAGCACAACTGTGAAGTTTCCTATTTTCTGCTTTGTGGGATGACAATCACTTGTTAAACACAAATGTTAAGCAAACGACTCAAGGATTTAACTGTTAATTATCTGTTTCCTGATAACTTATCTGTTATCTGTTAATCATCTGTTATCTGACATGACAGAGTAACTCATGGAACAAAAACATGGGAATCAATGAATCGTCTTTTTCGGGGAAATATTTGAAAGGTGTCTGAAAATCAGTAGAGATTTTTGTCCAGACAAACAATATAAATCAATTCCCTAACTACAAAACGTGAAAAATGTCAAACATGTACAAATGCCTCAGTGAAAGTCATTTATCTGTACAATGAACAGTAATTACTAATAATTACTATCAGTAAGCATGAATTCCATTTCATGTCTTAAAAGAAAAAGAAAGGAATAGATGTAGGAGGCTGGCTGAGGTGGGCGGCATTAACCTCGGGACCAAAACTCCAATCTCTAAGGCTGAGTCCAGCTCAGGTTCCTCCTATCCAAGCACGTTTCATCGTCTGATCTACTTAAGAGAAAAATTAGAGATGTTCTTCTAAACGGCAACTTTTTTGACAGAAGTTTTGGGAGCTGTCACTAGTTTTGTTCTCTGTAGATTCACTTTATGTAAGTGCGTGTATCACAGTGATTGAAGTAAATTAATTTTCTAATCAGTTCCATTGACTAAATCCTTTAACAAAACTTCTGCATGATTCTGCGTTATATAAATCTGTCCTGTGAAGGTAACAATAACTATGACACGAATTCAAAGCATCCGAGGAAAATCAGACATCATATGGGTTTGACCTCTGAACACATTCTAACAGGCTTAAATATGTGTGAGAGCTATTTTTCTTTTTCTCTTGACAAGAGAATTTATTAGTACAGTTTTTTGGGGACTTTTTTTGTGGCAAAATTAGTAGGAGTCTAACCTTAGCAATACACATAGAGAAAAGAAGCAAAGAGAAAAGAGAGAGAAGAAAAAGGAAATCTTCCAACTTAACCTATCATGAACAAAATAGTGCATTTGGAAAAAAATACACGATGATTGCATTCATCCTGAGGAGTTCGTACATGGTCGTAACACATCTTGACTATTTTATTTCCCTTCCTCTTCCTCCCCTTCCTTCCTTACATCAGTTTCTTATACCGTATTCAGGCACAGTGAATTAAGACTACAAAGTGAGTTAAAATGAAGGAAGGTCCTAGTTTCCTGCTTATGGAACAGATACTTGAATACACTATGATTTTTTGGCTTTGCTAAAAAATTACTGCAAACTCTTGCCGAAATGGTCCTGTATTTAGAGTGGGTAAAACCAGGTAAACAAACATCTCACAGTGTTTATCCTTAGTGAAACTGTATTTTTTTTTTTGCCCTGAGGCACTATAATGATTCCAACAATATTGGATTAGAGTGTTTAGGATATTTCCAGGATGAGTAGAGTTTATTTTGATGACTGGAGGAATTATCTAAGATGTTTTTCCAGAAAGCCAATATATGTCCTCTGAAAAGGAGGCACAGAAAAAAAATGTAATCCTTGGGAAAGATCAAGAAAAGGATGCACTTCAGGACACATCTGTGTGCTCTGAAATGACCAGCCTCAGATACTCTATAGCCCAGTCATAGGACAAAGTCCTACCTCACCTGACACTCCAACTCACCTTCATCATATTGACTGGCGTCTCAGAAGCCCAGTGCCCCCTGTAATTGGGAACTGGAATTAGTCTTGCTAAAAGTACTGGAAGCATGCGCAGTGACCCAGCAAACTTATCTTTCAGCATCCCAACACTTAAACTCCACATCTTTCCATCCTTCAGTCCGCATTTATTTTGGGTTTTCCTGAAATTTTGCTTAATAGCCAGTCATTAATCAGAGAGTGAGCACAGGTGTCGGTATGGTCCGTGGACCGAGTTGAGGTGATTTGGGTCTTGTCAGATAGAAAGCTTGTGCATGTCCTGATGAACTTCAAACCACCAGAAGGCTGTCTTCTGAGACCAGAGATATTCCCGACAGGGTTGGTGCTGAGTATGGATGGCTTATTATATTTTGTCATACGTTGATGTGTTATACTTATGGTGCCAATGCAGGTAAAAGCTATTCAGTTTCATGCAGCCTAGAAGTCCAAAAGCTGTATTTGTTGCTTTGGGGAATGACGTTAATACCAGACATTCCATGGGTTCAAATCTGACACGAGACATTCCCACCCCTGATTGACAGAATCAGCACCACCAGAGACACAATTCTTTCTCCTCAAATGATGATTCCAAGTTAGTGAATCTTCAGGAAAATTCTCCACGAGGAAGTACATTCTTTCTAAAATCCATGCCCACGCCAAGAAAAGGAATCAAAGACAAGTGGTGCGCTTTAGATGTTGACTATCAGGCAGGGTACTTGGTATTGTTTGTTGGCCTTTGCGATAAAGGCGAGAAGAGTCCGGAGGTTTGCAAGTAATGTTTCCCCACGCAGGCTTGAAGGAGGGGAGGGTGAAAGCATTTGATGATGGCTTCTCAGGGAGTCGTACCGTTTGTGTCAGCATTTCTCCCAGGATGCTGGATTTGTGGAAGGGACAAACACCTGCAGGCAGTTTCTGGGGCCATAAGATCCCCGGGAAATCTTCCTGCCACATGCTTCATAGGCCAAGAAACGCAGAGCTGGTGGACGTCTTGGCTTCGTCTCCCCGATTCTCTGCCAGATCCCGGGACTGTGTTGAAAACTTCATTTATTTGGTGTTGACGTAGAGTAAGGTCTAGTTTTGCTTCCTTTTTACATTATCAAACCTCAAGGGCTTAAGCGCAGTTCTCCTAGACCTCCATACCAGGGTGACTTGTGAGACAGAAATATGTTGAAAGCGTTCCAGAAGACCTCCTATGCTGCTGCTGATGTTTGTGGTAGGCTTTGGTGTGGGTCCCTTGAAATCGTGGATCTTGACTGATCTTGGGGCTTCACTCCTCGGGAACCGTGGTTTCTCCTATAGCAGAGATTAATTGCTTCCGGGAGGCTATTTCACCAAATGAGTCCCAGCAGGAAAGCGGGTATTTGGAGCACCAACTGGACAATTTACGATCCGTAGTGAAATAGTCATTTCGATACCAGCTGTTATATATTAGGCATATTCGCGCTGCAGACAGCCCAGGAATCACACAGAACTAGAAATTACATGTGATGGTGTTTTTTTTAAAGGAGAGGTGACATCCTTGGCTTGAACTGGAGGAACACAAAGGAAAGGTGACAGCTTTGGGGATGGAAAAACGTCTGGGCTAAGATTCTAAAAACCGAAGAGCAGGATTTCTAGATCTCTGGTGCTTGCTTGTAAGATAATCTTGTAAAATTAAAGAAAAACATCAAGTAGAAAAAAGCCACTTAAATCAAGTTTATATGAATTATTTGTGTCCCAAGCTTAAAATGCTACTCTGTAACTGGAAATGCTTGAAAATGATTTACCCAGTGTTGGGCAAGATGCTGCTTTCATTGGGACAAGGTTCGGTACGGCCTTCGTCTCCCCAAGAAGTTCACGGTCAGTGTCAGAAGACGAGCACAGTCCATGCTGATCACCTACAGATTCCGTGTTTGCAAGTTTACCCACGTGCTAAAATTTCTACTGTAGACCCAATTTCTTTTTTTTTTTTTCATTGAGTTTATTGGTACATTTTAGGTATACAGTATGCTACTTTCACCATTGGGATCTTGTACCTTTACATGACAGGTCTTGGTTCTCATTTTTGTCCCTGTCCTCCCTTCACCCCTTCCTCCCCGCCCCATTTACAAACACTTTATTTCCATTTTTTCATTTTCTCATATTTTTCTTTTCCCTTTTTCCCTTTCCCCTACCTTTCCCACTTTCCCTACACATTTAGCCCTTTTCTTCCTATTTCACATTGTCAATTATCTCATTAGGATCTTATGTACTGTTATAGTTTTTCACACCAGAGAAACTATTCGGTATTTACACATGTGTGACTTATTTATTTCACTTAGGAGTATATCCTCAATAGGTGTCCATTTTCCTATAAATGAATCTAATTTCTCATTCTTTCTGGCTGAGTAGTATTCCATTTTATAGAAAAACCACATCTTCTTTATCCAGTTTCCAACTGATGGGCAAGTGGGCTGTTTCCAGATCACAGTGGTATAGCCCCAATTTCAATCCTCATAATTATTTTCACCATCAGAGACTGGCACAGACTGGGGAGAATTTCCAGTAGAGCAACATTCAGGTTCTTGGAGAGCGACACTATCCATATGGACACATATATCACTGTGGCATCAGGTCTCTAATTCTTTGGGGGAAGATACTCAACGTGGGAATAACTGAGTCAAATGAAATTTCTGTTTTTAGTTTTTGAGGACCCTCCATACTGATTTCTATAGCTGTTGTGGTAGTTTACATTGCCGCCAACAATGAAGAAGGGTTGCTTTCTCCCCACAGCCTCACCAGCATTTGGTATTGGTTGATTTCTTGATGGTAGCCATTCTTTCTTGAGGGAGATGGAATCTCAGTGTTGTTTCCCTTGCATTTCTCAAATGGCCAGCAATGTTGAACATTCTTTGGTGGATTTATTGTCCCCTTTGTATTTCTTTCTCTGATAAGTGCTTATTCATTTTGGATGCCCATTTTTGAGGGGTCTTTAAATTTGGGGAGGGTCTAACTTCTTTAGCTGTTTTATATTCTAGATATTAGTTTTTTGTCTGAGGAGCAGCTGGCAAATTTTTTTTTCTCATTCTCTAGGTTGTCTCTTCACTCTGTTGGTGGCTTCTTTCACTGTACAGAAACTTTTTAATTTACTATGATCCAACTTGTTGGTTCATGGTATTATTTCTTGTGCAGCTGGGGTTTTGTTCAGAAAGTCTTTGCCAACACCCATGTTTTCAAGAGTCTTATCGATTTTGTCTTCCAGCACTTTGTTTATGGTGTAATGTTTAGATCTTTGTTCCATTTAGATTTGGCATGGTGAGAGATATGGGTCTAGGTTCAATCTTTGGCATGTGGAAAGGCAGTTCTGCCAGCACCATTTGTTAAAGAGGCTATCTTTCCTCCTATGAAGGCGTCTGGCCCCTTTGTCAAAGGTAATGTAGCTGAATGTGCCTGGAATAGTTCCTGTATCTTCTGTTCCATTGACCTACAAGTCTGATTTCATGCCAATGTCATGCTGTTTTTATTACCATAGCTTCTGAAATATTTTTAAGTACCAAATTTAAACAAAAATTATTTATTTATTGAATATTTATGCAAAGAACAAAACCAAGTACAGTAATGTCTCATTTCGCGAATACTCCTGGTCACAAACAACTCGGTTCCAAATGGAAGTATTCTGCAAAATTTTGCTTCTGTTGGCAAACTCTGCATCACATGACAAACGTGACAGGGGCCATCTTCCCCCAGAATCGTGAACTAAGGTACCATTGTAACATAGAAACATGTTGCTTCCTTGCAATGTAAATTGAGAGGGAATATAGGATGCTAGATAGAGCACAGAAGGTCTGGGGGGGCAGCTACCTTGTATGACACTCTGCCGATGGACACGAGGTATTATACCATTGTTTAAAACCCTAGAATGCACAACACCAGCAGTGAACCTTACTTTGGGTAAAACGATGGGCTTTGGACATAACGAGGCATGAAGGTGTATTTGATTCACTGTAACAGACATACTACCATGGTGAGGTGCTGATTATAGGAGAAGCTGTGCCTGTGTCAAGGAAGGAGGTATAGAGGAACTTTAGCATAGTGTTGACTTCACTGCTCAATGAAGCAGAAACTGTCCTACAGATACACGTGATTGGGACTGGGCTTTGGCTCAGTGGTAGAGCATGTTTGGGCTAAATCCAGAGAACTAATAAGACACACACACACACACACACACACACACACTCACACACACACAGAGTTGGTTCAAGCCACTCTTTGTTTATGAAACTTCCATTATCTTAAGAGAAAAACTAAAAGTTTAGACTCCTTACTGTAGTGGCCCGACCAAAAAGTGTTGTCTACACTGTACTCAAAAATCTCATCTTTTATAACTCTCTTACCTTCAGGGTAGGCAGATGTATGTTGGGTGGGATCTGAAGCTTAAATATTGTTTTACAATGAAATATAAAAGCTACAAAATCTGGGGCCAGAGATTTAGTTCAGTGGTGCTGGTGCCTGCCTCACAAGCGCAAGGTCCTGAGTTCGATCCCTGGTACCTAAAACAAACCAGACAAACAAAAACAACAACAAAAAACCCTAAAAAGTCTGAATTTAGGTGTAGGGCTTTAGAATAGAAGGAACTTTGCAATGATTCATAAACAAATGTTTTTATCAGTATAGATTAGAGCACTCGAAAACAACCCTTAGTCCATTCAGCCATCTCATCTTTGACAGAGGGGGCAAAAATATACACTGGACAAAAGATAGCCTCTTTATCCAGTGGTTCTGGGAAAACTGGCTATGCACATGTGGAAAATTGAATCTAGATACTTATCTCTCTCCATGTACTAAGACAGAATCAAAATAATTCAAAAACCTAAATATGAAAGCCAAAACAACCTGTTGCAAGATGAAATAGATAAAACTCTTGAAGATACAGGCATAGGCAAGGACTTTCTGAACAGAGCCCTGACTGCGCAAGAAATAACGCCAACAATCAAGAAATAGGATCATATCAAATTAAATACTTCTGCATAGCAAAGGAAACCATCAATAGAGTGAAGAGACAACTTATAGAAGGGGGAAAATATTTTGCCGGCTGTACTTTAAACGGGGGACTACAGTCTAGAATCTATAAATGATTTGTTAGCTTATTGCCAGCAACAATCATTGCTCGAAAAACATAGCTGAATGGTGTTCTTTTCGTTCACTGAAGAAGCTACGCCTATCCCCAATGACGTAAATATTCATAATAGCTCAAAGTCCGTGATTCCTCAGTATTCATTCGAAGAAAATGTTAACCGTTTCAGAGACACGAGATTCTGGGTTCGGTTCCATAGGTAAGGCTGTCAAGAGCTACTCGATTTGAAGCCAGTGTGGATGGAATGGCATTGCCCTCTCGAATCATTTTCTCATTTAAATCGTGCCATTTGTATTGTATACAATAGTACATTATAGAACATTACATTAATCTATATCCCATTATGCTACTTTATGTCATGTTACGTTACATATGTTGCTATGGAGAAGAGAGTCAGACACAGGTACTAGGAATGAGCACAGGGATGAAGTTGCTTTGAAAGAAAAGTAGATCCTAAAAATGTCACACTGTAGGAATCAGAGGATGGCTCCACGTAACATTACCCACATAGTGATAATTGCTCGGGATGAGTAGCCTCAGCAGTCAGAGTAAAAACGACAGCTGAAAAGGTAGCGTTCACTTTAATAAAATGCTTCAGTAAAATGATATAGGAGTCATACACACTTTATCAGAGAGACAAATCTAATCCTCACATAAGCAGAGAAAACACAACAACATTTCTAGGCACAAGTAGAATAAATAGAAATGTTCATGTATGGTCCCAAGGCTTCAAAATCTAGCAGAACTGTTAATCACTAGAGAGCCTTACAAAAAAAGTTTTAGAGGTTTGAAGAAGATACCTAAATAAAAGAGTTCTTATCATGTGTCTAAATCACTCCCAGAAAACACTGTGTAAGAAAATTGCACTCACGGTAGCAAACAAAATTATTACATTTCCAGGGGTAAATTTAGAAAGTCCTGTGAGTGAAAAATGTGGAGAAAACCATAACTCTGAAGAAAACTAAAGTGCTTCAGAGAATGAAGGCATAAATTTGTCACTGAGATGACACAATATTGTAGATCTGTTGATCCTGCCTGAATTGATTTATAAAAATTCAAAACATCCGCTGACAGATTTTCCTTTGTTGACTTTTAAAATTCATCTAGACTGGAAGAAGAGCCAGGAAAATAACGAAACAAGAAATCTTGTAGGGGAGGAGACTCTGGAACACGGGCTGCTATGAGATGGCAACAGGAGATAGAATAGACAGAAATCTGGACTAGACAGATAGGATGACTCAAGCCAGGGTATCCAGATGGGGAGAGGCGGACATCCCGATGCCAGCTTGCCAGGTAAGCCTTGAAAGGCTGAAGGATTCAAATGACAATGAGATTCCAACCTTGCTCTACGCATGAAGTTGCACTCCATATTTATGAAAGATTTATGTGTCGTGAATAGGCTATCATGGCACCACCACCACCCCCACCCCCGCCAAGGAGTGGCTATTTTGCAGTATTCTGTGGGTTAGGTGATTTTTTTGGATGCGACCATAAGAAATGAAAATTTGCATGTTTCACTCATTCTGTACAGGGACTGCACTGTATATAAGTGACTCTTATAAAAAAAGTGACTCTGTTACCTGGAGAAATAACCACATATCAATAAGCAAGAAGTTCCTGCCTGTTACTGTTTGTTAGAGTTTGGATACTGGAATCTCCCTTCAAGGCCTACGTGTTGGAGGCCTGGTGACCATCTTAGCACTGTTGGGAGATGGTTGGGCTGAGTTGGAGCAGTAAGGTCACTAGAAACAGTGCCCTTGGAGAGGACTGTGGGACCCTGCTCTCGCCCCTCCTTTTGGTCTCCTTGCCAACTGGTTTTGCTTTTCCATGCACTCCAGCTGCGATGGGCTTCCCAAAGCAACAAGGATAACTGATAATAGGCAGGAACTCCCAAAACTGTGAGTCAGAGAATAAGCCCTGCCTTTTTATAAGTTAATTACCTCAGTATTCATTATAGTGGCAGAAAACTGAACAACTTTGCTATCACAAAGCAATAATGGGTAAAGGGATGAACAAGAAACTTCCAGCAAAGAGGAGAATGATTGATAAACTCACGGAAATAGCTTAGCCTCACTGCTACCGCTTCACACTTAAACACACAAGAATACCTGGAGGCCCCTCACCGGACCTTCCTTAACATTTTGGTACATATTTGACAATGTGGTCCTTTTCTGTTTGTTTAAAGGCCCTAAACTCGATACCTGTTTGCAGTCTACACAGTATTATAATTTTTAAATATATACTAACTTTCACACTATATGTATTCACTGTGTAAATTCAATTTTAATCTGTGTACTACATGCTAACAGAATTACTTATAATGACCTATTGTAAGGAATTATTTACCCCAAATGCCCAAAGATATAGCTTATCCAGGGCACAGGACTGGATATCAACATGCAGACACATAAATCCAGGTGTTTATTTTCACATAGCCTGGAAGTTGAAAAACAAACTTTCCAGTGGTGTTTGTTTAGAATTTTAAAAACTGGGGGGAGGGGGGGAGGGTTGGAAGACACGCAAGGGAAATAGGAGAAAAGCAAGAACCAAGGTATATCACATACAGGTACAAAATCCCAATGACGAATGTGATCATAATGTATACATAAAATGTATCAACAAACTTAATGGGTATATAAAAAGAAAAGAATTTAAAAACTCCTCTGAAACATATCTGTATGTATAACTCCATTATTTTGAGAACATGAAAAAATATGCCGAAGTCAAGTCAAAATAACTTTAGAAGAACATCACCTTATTCTGGAAGTATGATTTGCCGCATAAGATATGTCTGAGATCCTTGGATGAACAGCACATACAATAAATGGTTTGCCTTCAAATTTCAAAATTTTCATGAGTTCTCCAGGTCAATTCCAGAGATATCTCGTTTGGGAAGGGAAAATAAAGCTGAAATTCTTTGGTTCTTGCAACTGTATTTCTCCAAACGTGTTCAAATGAGATTTCCTACTGTGAATAAAATCCTTCCCTGGTCCAGATCAAGGGTAGGGGTGATTTGGTCACTTAGGCGTCATTAACTTTCCTTGTGTGATTAGGAGATACGTATACTTTTTGAATAAGTGCTGTTTTATACTAATATTCTTGCATATAAACATAATGGCATCATCTGGGGAAAGTCTTAAAAGGGTTGTCACGACTTTCCCAAGGTATTGAAACGAATCTCTAAGACTGTGTCTGTCATGAAGGTTGAACCACGGTAAAACTGTGCTGTTTCTGGGCTTTCCGTCTGCAAAAGCTATCAGCCTGGGAGGAAAACAAAAAACAAACAGCCATCTCCAAAAGTTGCGGTGAAGACGATGGAGACGCTGAGCGAGGGCACCTTTCAGGAGGCACATGTTACAATTCGTTAACCGCCGGCTGCTCAGCTTTTCACAAAGACTTGCTTCTTGCACTCAGCCAGACTAATGCAGTCTCTATTCTTTGCAGTCAGAAGAATTTCCACATTTTTTTTCATGCGTTTACAGCAAGGCAGAAATATTACTATCTGAGACAGGTGGCTAATGAACATTCATAAATGGCCTCAGCGTAAATCAAACATCTCACTGGCCACCGGTCCGTCTTACAGCACACCCAGCATTCTGAGCATCTTATGCACTAGATTCTCAGGAAACTTGAAAATAAGCTGTAACAGCAGACTGAGGAATAGTTGCTGCACGGTGGCATAAGGGTGTAGGCTTTATTGTTTGTAGCTAAATAACCCATTTAATCCAGCCTGTGATTTTTTTTTAATAGCTGAGAACATTTTTCAAGGAAAAATATAGCTGATTCTACCCAAAAGGTTTATTCAGAGAAACTTCTGCAGTAACATGTGGAACAAGCCAAGTGATCGAAAGTCCACCTCCGGAACCCCAGGTCAACTTGTGTCACCATTCTCTGCATAATCATAACAAAGCCATAGAGGTTGTGTGACACTGTGACTCACCTGTTTAAATTTGCCTGGAGGGTTCCATTGCCCCCTGTAAGGAAATGGGGGATGGGGAAAATCTTTCTGTTGTGTTTTCCCCTTTTCTTGACTAACTTAATTCAATTTGGACCAATCAGATTTGGCCTTCTATTGATGTTCTTTTAGGTTTCCAACTTCTGCTGATGGCTGGGTCCCTTTTCGATCAAGCAGGTGTCTGGAAACGAGAAGCTGACACAATACAGGAAAAATTAGAGGCCAGTAACTTGAGTAATCACAGCAAAAAAAAAAAAAAAAAAAAAAAAAAAAAAAAATTTTTTTTTTTTTTAAAAAAAAAAAAAAAAAGAGATTCTCTTCTTTTCCATGAAAAAGACACTGACAAGCTGCTTTCCATTGGCAGGTGAATTAAGAGAAGAGCCACGGAAATGAGAGATGACATGAGCTGGAAAGTATTTCCATGCTTTGAATATTAGAGAGTGACAAGGCAGATTTGTTTACACACCATGCAAGCTAAAGGATTAAAGCATATTGCGAGCCACATTCTGCAAAGCTTGTATTTTAGTAAGATAAGCACACATTTGACAGTGAAGTCTTAATTTCAGTACTTACAAATCATTTTTTCAGATTTATTTTAGAAATGTGTCCTCTGCACCTACCTAGTTCTCAGAATACCAAAAGTGTTTGAAAGTGGGAAAAGATGGTTAAGCAGTTTTGCCTGTACTATGAATAACTTTACCTCCACTAATTAAAAATAGCTATAATTTTCATTAGTTAGGAGATGCGTATCATGATTCCCCCTATGAATGGACAGTTATGTATTGTTTAGCCAGGACCCTTGACCTTGTTACTTGTCACTTTTTCTATAGCATTCCTGGGATGAGATTTGAGAACCAAATTTTGATTGAAGTCTGCAATTATTTTCAATGGTTCTGTCAATTTAAATAATAGTACAGTAATTACAGTTCTGTAAATTCAAGTTTAAATTATTTTTAATGGTTCTAAAACTTCAAATTATAGCACAGGAAATATAGTACTATAAATTCAGGTATAGTACAGTAAGTAAAAACTCAGCACTTTCTTTCCTCCCTTAATTTCCTTAATAGGGCCTGACCGTGAAATAAATGAAAGGTACCACATAATTACAAGGAAAATATATAGAACTTTAGCCAGCAGGGTTTCAACCCAGAAGGCTGAAGCAGGAGAATCCTAAGTCCATACTTGGCCTGGGTAACTTAGCTAGTTAACAGGACTTTAATTCACAAATAAGAAGGGCGGGGGATGTAGCTCAGTGATAGATCATCCCCGGGTTTGATCCCCACTACCACAATCAATCAATCAGTCAATCAAATCATAACTTTATTATCTCAACAATCATATAAAAATTTCACAGATCCGTAGAAAAAAGAACACCCATCCGATAAAAAGAAATAAGAGATACAATAATCAATTCTCAGAATTATAAATTGCACATAGAATGCTCATAGAAGAAATGCTTAAATTAATAAAAACAATGTACAAGTTTTTTAAAAAACAACCGTAGGAAAAAGGATACCATTTCAACCTATCACACGGAAAACAACCCTGCAAAGAAGGGTAAGATACAATATTAGAGATATTGTGAGACGGCTGATACTTTTGTACATTAGTATTGCACATAAAATGAAATTTCAGGGAATATTCATTTAAAATTTGCACACCTGAAATTGAAGACATTTGTTACCCTTTGTCAGAAATTCTTATGATGATAACTCAGGTTATATGCCCAGGATAATACCATGCAGCCTGCTTTTTGTAACCGTATAACCTAGAAACTCCGTAAGTGACAGATATAGACCTGGTAAAACAATTCATATATCAGCAGAAGGAAATGTAAAGGACATTGTGAAGGAAACAGAGGCAGTAGCACATTCAGCATCTCCATGATAAAACGTGTCTATGTAACACAGTTCCATGTATCTTAACAGACGTAGCCCCAGAAGGTGTACCTGGCTGAACGGGGTGGTGACCACTGAGATGGTACATGATGGGGGACAGGGTTTGAGGGCAGCTATTTTATTTAATTCCTGTGTTTCCTCACTGATCTCGTTACACGTTTTTAAGATGTAAGTAATGTGTTGTCTTCAATATTTGTAGGAAAGACAAAACTGTATGAGCCTCCGATTTAACTCTGCAGCACTTCTGTCCAACCTGTGAAAACTCGACACACGTAGTCCAGTGTCAAACAAACTTTGGGGAGAATTAAATAGAGTAACCAGGGAATGTTTTTCATCTGTAAGGCGTAAGACACATATTACTCTCTGAGTTCAATTATTAAATCTTCTTTCTTGCTTGTTTATCCAGAAAGGCTTCCCAAATGGTTATGACACAAAACCTGAGATTTTCAAAATTTTGTAGGCCCACAGCTCTGGAAAGGAGAACCGCCGCACACAGGGGTGTGAGTTTTTCTCTTACCCACACTCTGCTCTGTTAAGCACCAGTCATCAGTAACGTGTAGTTTTCCTATTTGTTTCCATCTCCGTTCACTATAATGAAGTCAGCGGCCCTGTTTCCCTGTCTGTGGTCTGATCATGTGGGTCTCACACAGTCTTTCGTGTGATGTTACTCGTGTGATCAGATTATAATTTGAGAGATTCTTCCTCACGGGCAAGCACAGAGCCCAGCGATCACAATCCCATCAGCAGCACTAAGGCAGTGAGAAAGTCAGTGCGTTCCACAGCTGGGCCGGGGTCCACATTTATATGGCTGGGCCGTCCTCCACTTTGCTGTGGGGGGTTTAAAGTAACTTGCCCAAACCTTGTCCACGTAAATCACTTTTCTTCTGGGGGCTCCTGTGTTGTCATGACGAATTATTAAGCACAGTTGATTCTCTTGGAAAGTACCCGAGGACTAAACTGAGTAACAGCAGCTGGAGGACAGGCCGGTGGGAACGGAAAGATCCAGCACTGGGTACCATGCACCAGCACCAACCACATATTCAGAACAAGTCCATGACCAGGATGACCATCCAGGTGCATGTTGGAAAGACAGACGTGGTTTAATAATGACTCTGTTTGTTTGTTTGTTTGTTTTTTGAGACAGGGTCTCACTATGTAGTTGAGACTGACCTGGAACTCACTATGTAGCCCAGGCTGGTCTCGAACTCACAGGAATCCTCCTGCCTCAGCCTCCTGAGTGCTAGGATTACAGGCATGTGCCACCACACCCAGCTAATAATGGCTATTTTTAAAAGAAATAAATTTAATGTTATTATGCTATAGGATTAAGACATACTACTTAAAAGCAATTTTGATAATGAAAATATATAGTCTGTTAGCTCCTGACAA
This sequence comes from Fukomys damarensis, assembly GCF_012274545.1. Lineage (NCBI taxonomy): Eukaryota > Metazoa > Chordata > Mammalia > Rodentia > Bathyergidae > Fukomys > Fukomys damarensis. The sequence continues at coordinate 4,908,037 of NW_022900951.1, forward strand.
TAACTATCTGGTATGTGGCCTCTCCTTATGCCCTTTATGACTGAACACTTACTGACTGTATTACTTTGTATTTCTTCCATATTTATTAAAATCTATTAATCTGTTTTTCATTTTATGTTAGCGCACCCATAACAAATGTTTTCAGAATTGCATATGCTATTATCATTTTCTCATCCTCCTTCTCCTTTTCTTCTTTCTCTCTCTCTCTCTCTCTCTCTCTCTCTCTCTCTCTCTCTCTCTTTCTCTCTCTCCCTTTGCTGGCATGTTTTTCTGCTTCCGAACATTTTTCTGTTTTTGGATGTTTCTTATTTTGAAGAAGACATTGACAGATATCTTTTTTATATGTCTTACTACTCAATGCTTTGATAGCTTTTAGTGTTCAGTAGCAGCAGTATACACCTCCTCGGTGTCCAACATGCACGAGTGCTGGGTATTTGATATATTTTGCAAAAAGCTTACCAAATTGCAATTCACATCCACCCCACATAATCTAAGGAACAGTGTTTTAATGATGCAACAAATTGAAAGCCTGGTATTATCTTTTTAAAAAATACGATTCCTTCAAGAGTGAGCTCGAATAGCTTACCATGTTTTTTAACCACGTCTACGTCTTAATTTGTGCTACTGATTTAACAAACAGAACCACTTATTTTACTCATACTTGTCCCTTGGAAGATAAAATTAATGTGTTTGCTGATCGATGCCAGACATTTTGCTAGATACTGTTATTTAAGAATGAGAAAATATATCACAGTCAGACATTGTTGCATTATACACTTCTATGCCAAATGAGAATGTTTAGCTAAACTAGCAAAATGTAAACCAGACACTTTTAACCCCAGCTGCTAAGGAAGCTGAAGAGAAGATAGCAAATCCAAGGCCAGCCTGGGCAACTTGGCAAAACCCTATCTCATGCAAAAACTGGGGAGTTGGGGGTATAACAGGGATTTGGGGATATAGCTTAGTAAGAAGACCCCAGATTCAACAGCCAGTAACACAAGGTAACAAACAAAAACCAGAGTGCATTGCCTATAAAAGGAAATGACCATGAACTGGACTTGGGCACAGGAGGGTAGAGTACTTAGTCTAAGTTATAGAGTTATTTCAGGGATGGTCACGTGATCCAAAGTCAGCATTAGGACATCTCCTAAAAGAATTTACGAAACAAAGCAAATATGATATGGGCCATAAGTTATATAGAGACTTCCAATGACCGAAAAGAGGGAGAGCGAAAGTCCAGCAAACGTAAGTTTTCGGGATCAAGAAAGGGGGCTTAGCTGCATAGAGTGGCACACCCCTATAATCCCGCACTCCAGATGCCTGAGGGAGGGAGATTTCAAATTGGAGTCTGGCCCGGGCACTTTCACAAATTTCACAACTGAGCAAGACCCCATTGTTTTATTTTTTTGAAAATAACAATGGAAGGCCCTGGTGATGTAGGGCAAGGAACTGACCGGAAGGGAGGAGAGAGGAGGACAGAAAACGGGAAGGGAAGGGGCAGGGAAGGGAGGGGGGGAGGAAAGGATAACGATCGGAGTTTCTCGGAGGCTGTGGTTCAGTGCGGCAACACCTGCTAAGCATACACAAGTTCCCCGGAAGACAGAACAAAACAAGGCTGCTCTTGCATATCATCACGAGCAGCGGATTGGCAGCAGTCCTAATATCCCGCCATCAGCGCGCCTGAACTCCCAGGACACTGTGTGAGCGCTGGGTGGCCATCTGCTATCACAGAATCCTAGAAAGTCCGAATTGGACAGGACCTTAGAAACCGTCTGTGACACAAGCTCCTTTTATTAGATGGAGAAATGGAGGTCCAGGCAGTTCAGATGGCTTTAGGGCAGCCCGAACTGATTACATCACGGTTCCTCTAAGGCCTTCAGCCTCCCCACTTATTCCTTCGCCGAAACATGGAGGGGGCCGTAGGTAATTTGCCCCCTGTGGTTGATCCACCAGTGGGAAGTCAAAGGGGAAAAGATAAAAGTAGGAGGCACTGCGGTAGGTGGTTGCCAGGCAGGTTGGAAGGTGCAGGGCAGCTGGAGTATGTGACTTCCCCAGACTGAGATTCAGTCCCACATAATCCCCCGTGCCAACCTGAACTGTGCCTTGAAAGCCACTTCGACTCAACGCTGTACAGCTTGCCATGGGAAAATCACCTTTCACCAGATAAGAAAAGAGGGGATTCATTCCTAGGCGGACCTGAAACCTTCGGAATGCTTTTTGCACATGGCGCAAGTCTTGAATATCGTGGCTTCAACTTCTTTGTCCTTGGTGACTCCCACAGTCAGAATCTCTGGATGTCAGCGGCGAGTGTTCTGCCTGGCCCTGGTCCTCGAGGTAGCTTGGGACAATCAGCTGGTTATATGGTTCCTCAAGGAACCTACTTCCGAGGGCCCCAGGGTCCCTGCATGCTTCGCTTTCAGAATCTAGGGAGCTGAGCTTTCTGCTCTCTGCAACCATCTCAATGTGTTTTCAATGAGAGAAACCAGAGGCAGGTGTGGTTATCTTTTGCAGCCATAAATTTTATAAAGAACACATTCTTCCCTCCCAGCCCCCCTCTTCCCTGCAAAGGGCTTCCGAGATTTGCCAGGCACCCAAGAACTTACTGAATAGGCAATTACCCTTGACCCCCATGCAACCCTCAGCAAGACAGTCTGAGGCCTGGCCCGGTGAGAGGCGCACCTGTGCAGACCATCTGCGGGGACCACACCAGATAACCCCCCTCGCACCTCAGTTATAATCCCCAGATCTCACGGACCAGCCTGGCTTCTGTGTTGCAGGCATTTGAGGAAAGCTGCTGGACCCCCTCGAACTTACCCTTGCAGATAAAGTGGACTTGCCTCAGAAATGGACTGGTGAGCTCTTTTCAGAAATGAAAAAAAAAAGGCATCAGGTCAGATAAGTGAGCTGTCACTTATAAGACCACTGAGATTCTAGCAGCACAAACAAACTTGCCTTTTTTTTAACCCCAAGGTCTCTGTAATAAAATCACTCCAGACCCTCACGTTGGATTGCCACTTAATGCAATTTTCACCTAGTAAATATGTTCATTTAGAGAAGGTGATATTAGCTTCCATCTAAAGATGTATTCATTTTGTTTAAAAATCCTTCCAATGCTAAAGAAAACAAGGTCAAATATGGCAAGTGAGAATACTGTGACCATGATATGCTTTGTGTAACCGTGGCTAAAATATAAATGACATTTTATAAGATCATACATGGATGATCATATAAATATGAATGTATTTATATGATTTTCCTTATTTTGAAAAAAATAAGAAAGCCTTCCTCTGCCTGCCTGGTTTCATCCTGGGAAAGAAAGAAAGAAAGAAAGAAAGAAAGAAAGAAAGAAAGAAAGAAAGAAGAGAGAGAGGGAGAGGGAGAAAGAAAAGGAAGAAAAGGAAGGAAAGAAAGCAGGTCTTTGATTCTTGCCTAAACCTTGAGCAAATCCTTTGTGATTTATCATATTTTCTCTGATAAAAACACATACGAATAGCCACAATTGATCTCTTTGTTTCAAAATTCATTTGCCTGCCCTGAAAAAAAAAAATTAAAATGACGAGTCTCCCAGAGGAAAAGAACTTATCCGAGGACAGTTCCCCTCCGGGCTGCCTGCACTCATCCTCGACGGCAATAACAGGAGCACTTGTGATCCTTTTTTCTTTCCTTTCCCAGCGGTGGAGATGAGACTCAGGCTTCCCACAAGCTACTGGTGAGCTCAACCACCGAGCCGCCCCAAGTGCTTTCAACTGCTTAGTGGTTTTGCTGTCCTGAAACAGCTGAGGGAGGCCCATTTACTGTGGTAAGCTGGGAAGAATACATTCTTCTATGTGAGAAACCCAACGTGTACAAAAATTAAGGAGAAAACTAAAAAAATAGATAATAAGAAGCAGGGAGAATCAGTTAAGCAAAAGGAAAGGGGGCTAAGAGATGGAAGGAAGAGAAGAAAGAGTGGGAAAGGGAGGAAATAAAAAAGGATTAAGATGCATTACATACTTGTACTAGCTCCCCACAACGCATGTAATCATTATATCGTGCAAACATGGATGAATAAAAACCTTTAAAAGAGTTGGTAACTCTTTACTCTTGTCCTACTGAGGGGGCTTAGTTAAAAGGTTGACAGAACGACACTCTCAGGGGAGGAGGTAGGTACATAAAGATGGGAGATGCATGCGTGGCGTGGCTGATAGGCATCTACCCTGGGGTGTTAGCTTTCCATCACGGTGACAGAATGCCCGAGAAAAATCACTTGAAAAGGACATTTGTTTTGGTTCATAGTTTCAGGGGTTCAGAGGTTCTAGTCCACAGATGTTTGATTCCATTGCCCACGATGAGGCCATGTAATCATGGTGGATGTGCACAGTAATGGCAAGCTGCTCACCTCGTGGTGGCAAGGGAGTGGGAGGATGGTGATCAACACACGCTTTTTTGGAAGACATCGGAAATCCTCACTATAGAACCTGATAAGAGCACTCCTACTTGTGACTAATACTGAATTCATGATATTATCCAGTGTATTCATTCATGCATACATTCATTCAGTTGTGTTGACAGGGTCTGGTTGTTTGGGTCCCCAAAAGGCCCACGTATTGGGAATTTTGACCCCAGGTGGCAGTAGTTGGAGGGGTCTGGAGCCTTCAGATAGAAATGGGATGTGTGGGTCACTTGGAAGCACTCCCTTTGGAAGAGATTAAGGCAGCTCTCATGGGACCCTGGTTAGTTCCTAAAGGATGGTTTTTCTAAAAGCCGGAGCCTGTCCTTTGAGTCTTCTGAATTTCCTGGTTCCAGAAGCAATCTTAGGGCTGGAGGGTAGCTCGGTGGCAGAACACACAAGTAGCGTGCGAAGAGCCTCAGTCTCATCTCCACCATTGGGAAAAGAAAGAAAAGGGGGATCACAAGTGCTCCTGCTACTGCCATCCAAGATGAGCGCAGACATCCTGGAGGGGAGCCATCCTCAGAGCTCAGATCCTGCCTTGGGCATGTTCAGCCTCCACAACCCGGAGCTCAGTAAACCTCTTCTCTCTGCAATGCTGGACAGCCTCGCGTTTTGTTATAGCAACAAAAAACGGACTGATACACATTCTTGCTGTACACCTACCAAACTATGGGATATTTTCCATTCATGGGTGACTACAATGTGAGCTATAACCCCTTTTCTTACAGAAGCATAACCATATTCACCCTCCCAATCAAAGCAAGCCCCATCTCTTCCTGTGGTTTTTTTCTTTGCTCCTTACATAACAGGCAATTATACCATTTTCTCATTGCATCTAGCCAGGTGTGGTGCTCAAGGAGTTTCCCTTTATTGTGGAATGGGAAGAGATTACTTAAATATCTGAATAGCCAAGCATGTGTGTTTAGGTAATTCACTGGATTTCACTTAATTTTCATTCATTCTACATTATCACTACTCCATTAGACTTATACCAGCAAACCATGTCAGAGTCACTTGCAGGACCACAGGAGATGCCCCTTTCAGCAAATCCCCTACATTTCACATTTATGAGCTCACTTTCTGTTTGGGTTTTACATGCCATCTGTGTAAAGCACCTGAATTGGCCAGGCAGGAGTGTGCATGCCTATAATCCCAGCACTCTGGGAGGCTGAAGCAAGAGGATCTCAAGTTCAAGACCAGCGTGGACAACTGAACAACTTTGCAGGTTCCTATCTCACACTAAAAAGTGGCTGGGGATGTAGCTCACTGCAAAAATTCTGGGAGTTAAATCGTTCTGGGGAGGATTCTGGGTTAGATCCTCAATATCACAATAAATAAGAAACCTAAATTGTGTCTAAGCTAGCTTTATAATTTATACCATTGTATCACGCTGTCTGATGTCCATATTAGTGATTAGCTGATACACAGTAACAAATGAAAATGCATGTGCACCCATCAGATATGAACACCTTTTCAAAACAGTCAGGCTGAAATACGTATTTAATCCTTCAAGGGACAGATAATTTCATTGCATTATCTAAATGATTGTGTGGGTTCTCCCTCCTCCTCCCAGCCTCTGAAAATTAGCCCCCGAAGCATAAAGACACGCCCTGAAAGAGAACACTCTTGATACTGCGATGCTACCCAACTGGATCTCAGTACAATTCGGTCTCGAGGCTGTGGTGTAGCCCTTGGGTTTGATTCTGAACCTGTTAATTTGACATTAATTTCTAAAGCACGAGAAGGCCTGTCTCCTATTGTCAAAATAATGATATCGGCGCTTATGGCTTCTTGACTGCCAAGCCAGGCTCCTTACGGGAGTTTCTGACCCAGGTCATAGCAGCTGGCTGAGGCTGGCAGGGTAACAAAGTCAAGCCCTGTTTTAATTAGTCTGAAATCATCTGAGTACCACTCCTGATTTTCAGTAATTGCCGTCTTCCTAAATTAACTCAGGAGTTCTGCTGCGTCTCGACATTTCCCCATCATCCTGTCAGCACTGCTCTTCTCAAGGGTATTTCCAAACGCAAACTTCCTCTTTTCAAACTCAATGTCAACTCTCTTCAGAGCTGCGGTGTTGCGCATGTGCACGCACGCACACGCACGCACACAGACGCATGCACGCATAGGCACGCACACAGCCGCACGAACGCGCATGCCCGCCCCAGCTGTTGGTTTATCTGAGAAGCATAGCAGGTCTCAGGTAGTATGAGGCAAAGCCCGGAAACACTGCGGAGCCTTGCGTGCTGTTCATGACAGTTGCCAAACAACTCCGGTGGGAACGCCTCGTAAACACTTGGAGCCGCGCAAGCCTGTGTCCTTGGAGCACAGCCTGGATTTTGAAAGGGATGCCTTTTGAGATTTTTTTTTTAACACTCGTCATTCAGGTCAATGGGTTTTATTGTGGGAGATTCGTGCGTGCGTGGCTCATACTTCGATCATTTTTTGCCCTGCCATGTCACCTCTGTCGCCCTTCCCTCGCCATTTCCCTTTGTTACCCTCCTCTTCTCCAACCCATCACTCACTTACCTCTTCCATGTTCTCTCTCTCTCTCTCTCTCTCTCTCTCTCTTCTCACATCAAACGTGAACATTTCTATGTTAACAGAAAACACAAGAGTGCATGCTTAGACACATGCAGACAGGGAGATGCCGCCAATATCTTTTGTCAGTATCTGGACAGACTCTTCTCCACCCTCTCTCACTTACCCCTTCCATGTTCTCTCTCTCTCTCTCTCTCTCTCTCTCTCTTCTCACATCAAACGTGAACATTTCTATGTTAACAGAAAACACAAGAGTGCATGCTTAGACACATGCAGACAGGGAGATGCCGCCAATATCTTTTGTCAGTATCTGGACAGAAATGATACGGCCCAGTTAGGACCTCCATGAGAAAAATGGGCGCAAAACTCCATACCAAACTCAAACCAAGGAGGCCTTCAGGAGCGTCACCGTGAAGCTAAAAGATCCGTTTCTGCAACCCAGACTCACCCAGAGTTTGCATGGACGGACGCTTCGGCAAAATTCGTATTCCTTCCTGGCTGAGAGTTTTTTTTTTTTAATTCAGGCGTGAATAGTTGACTATGAGGACTCAGTTCTGAGGAAGCTACGAGCCCTCCGTGTTGTCTGTACTGGAGAGAAGGGATCCCGGCTTTTCACACGGAGCGCAGGTCCTACCGTCCATGCCCATCCCGGGGCCAATTTGAGAACTGTATACTTAAAACATTACTAACGAGTGGAATTCAGGGACTCAGCAAGCCTTTGGGGCGTTCAAAGAGCAGGGCTCCCCGTCTCAAAGTACCCAAGAGTGAGCACATAAACACAATGTCTTTCACTGGTAAAATATTCCGTATTTTTCCACCCATCAATTTCCATTGGCTGTAGCAGAGAAATGTTGCTAGTTCAAGAATCTCTGTCAAAAACATGAGGATCAGCAGGTTGATGTTTCAGCATCCCCCTTAGCTTTGAAATGCATTTGACCTTAATAAAGAGATAATAAAAATATTCAGTTATTTGTCCAAGTCATGAGACTGGATGTATTTTTTGCAAAGTGTGCAATGGCAGGCATCGTGCAAAGCCTCTATCAATGTTTGTCAAACTGACTTCTTTATTTGAAGTATGTAAAACACAGCTCCTACACTGAGGGAAAAATGTTTTCTGACCACTAAGGAAATGAGCAGCTCATTTCCTGATATATTTTGACGATGTTTATTTTTCAAATATTACAGTCTATTCAACTTAAATATGGAACGTTACTTAAAAGATCATTTGTCAGTGGTTAGGAGATTGTTAATGGACCTAAATGAATAAAACATGTAATATTTCTGAAACGAATGCTTTTCTGAAAAGTCGGTACCTGTTTTTGATCTCAATACCTCAAGAATTTTTTGCACATGTATATTCAATTGGACAGTAAATTGCTACCTCTCAACCATATTGAGTTTCATATACATAGGGTTTTTGTTATCTTTACATCAAGTCTTGCTTTCAATGCCTTTAAAATATCGGTATTAAATACTTACTCCAGAAATGCATGGATTTATTGTAGTTTAACAGTCTAAGTTACCCTTTTTTCTCTGAACACTTAAAAGACTAACATCTATGCATGTAGCTCAGGCATAGAGTGGTCTATGGAATGCAGAGACCTTGGGTTCCATCTCTAGCACCACAAGAAACAAGTTAAATATAGTAGGAGAACTAACTCACTTTCTTTATATTTTTAATTTTATTTATTTATTTTGTCTTGGTTTTTTGAGACAGGGTCTCACTATGTAGTTGAGACTGACCTGGAACTCATTATGTAACCCAGGCTCATCTCAAACTCTCAGCAATCCTCCTGCCCCCCACCCGAGTGCTGGGATTATAGGTGTGCCACCATGCCCTGCTTTCTTTGGACTCTTTTTCAGACTTTCATTTTGAAGGCTCAAAAAACTGTCATAAAATTAGGATTCTTGAACAACCTGCATATTTGTCCCAGCACTGAACTGTATTGTGTGTGGAGAACAGGGCCTGAGAGACAAATGTACAGGTTTCAACAATTGCAGTCAGAGCCCTCTGCTGTGAGCTGTGCCCTGTAAATGGGTGTCCTGTGACAAGGGTCTCACACGTGTCCCCAGATAGACTCAGCTCATAATCAAAGGCAGAGAATTAAGCAGATGGGCGTGTTCACTCAACAAGAATTGGTCAACAGCTCTTAAGGTTTAACATTACTTTATTTGAGTGATAGCTTTCTTCTCCCACAGCAAACAGCATGAATTCAAAAGATGGCTGATGTCTTATTGTGAATATGTCTGTCTTGTACAAAAGAATGCACAGGAGCTCAGGGCTTACAGTACATAAAACCAGGAAATAGGGAAGAGTCAAATAGATTGAATGTTTCATATGCATAGATTTTTAAGTGATGGAAAAATTTTATTTAGTCACAGTGCATGCATGGTCAAACTTGCGATAAAAAATACTCTTGGATTCTGCCAGGGCATGGTGTTGAACATCTGAAAGCCCCAGTATTCAAGAGTTTGAGCAGGGGGATCATCATGAGTTCAAGTCCAGATTCTGCTACATAGTGAGTTCAAGTCCAGATTCTGCTACATAGTGAGTTCAAGGCCAGACTGTGCTACAGTGACAGTGCATGCATGGTCAAACTTGCGATAAAAAATACTCTTGGATTCTGCCAGGGCATGGTGTTGAACATCTGAAAGCCCCAGTATTCAAGAGTTTGAGCAGGGGGATCATCATGAGTTCAAGTCCAGATTCTGCTACATAGTGAGTTCAAGTCCAGATTCTGCTACATAGTGAGTTCAAGGCCAGACTGTGCTACAGTGACACCAATGTCCAAATTACTGTTTGCATATTTTCCCTGATTACGAGAAAAATTGGAAATATTTCTGGTTATTTCCATCGTGAGTGAAGCTACTGCTAGAAATACACCCGTGGGAAGACTGAGTGAGTGGTGGTTTCACAGGATGTGGGCCCCTCTTAAACTGTGCTGCTTCTCCTGGAAAGTCCCAAGACAGTGAGAAGACACCAATGGAATTGGTGTTTCCCATGAGTACCATGGGGAACGCAAAAACCATGCCAAATCAATCAATCAGTTAGCAACTATGTCCTGAGGAAGGGTGATGTTAAGACTGTATCCCACACTTACATTAGAAAAATTGTGTTTTATAGCTACAATAACATGTCTTAAGGAGAGAGAGATACAAAACAGGTTTTATCTCTAAAATGTGCAAGAGACGGAGGGAGGAGGGCTGGGGAAGGGAAATAAAAAGAATTAAGCTGTGTTCTATACATGTCCCAACTTCCCACAAGGGATGTAATCATTATTTACTGCAGATGTGCTAATAAATTTTTTTACTTCAATAACTAAATGAAAAGTAGCTCACTTTGGTTAAGCAGAGGACTGATGGTGTCTTTAGGGGCCCTTTCCTGCCCTTTAAGCAGCTTCCGGGATTCCCTCCTGAAAACTCAAGACTGGCATCTCATGCCAATGCTCGCAGTGAAGATGCATGACTGAGAGAACTCACAGAATAGAGTCATCATCCTGCTGATGTCACTCACACCCAGGGACAGGAGCAGCATGGATCCTGTGAGGTGCTGTGAATCGTGTCATTTGTAGGTGATGAGCAAAAACAGTCACCACATGCTGTGTGATGTGCTTGCAACAGAGGAAAGCAAACACCCTGAAAATACGTGTGGGCAATGTTAAATAGGAGTAGAAGTCAATTCAGTAGAAGTCAGGGAGTGAGAGAACAGATTTCCGTAAGGTTGCAGTGAAAGGAAGCTTTTCGGGAGCCTGGAATTTAGTTCAGTGGCACCTCACTGGAGTTTGATCCCCAGTGCCAGAAGAGAAGAAAAGAAAAGAAAAGAGCAAATAAAAGCTTTTCATTATGGTTTGAATGTGGCTTATGACAAAGGGTTCAAGGATTGGAAATTTGGTCTCCCCTATGGTAATGTGAGAGGTAAGAGGACTTTTAAAAGGTGGAACCAAGTGATCTACATCAACCTCTTTGCTTTATAACTGACTTGGCCCTGGGTAATTCATTATAGTAATGGAAAACAGACTAATACAGTTCCCAACTGCAGTCGTGTGCCCAGACTTTCTAGAAGTTTGTTGGGTGTACTTGGCCCTGTGGGTTATCTTTCTGCATTTGCACCGTGCCATCCCCAGTGGTCATAGAGGCCCCTGCATGCATATAAAGTACTCTTTACTGTTCTTTCACATACGAATTCATATTCCTGCAGAGCAGCTGTTTTTTTTTTTTTTCAAAAAGCAAAGTGTACTGATACATATTGGGCATCAGCCAAGCGTCTGAAGCTGTGCCGTATTTGGGAGCGCTTCTTGGGTGTGTCCAGCTTTGCAACCAGAAGTATTTCAACATTGTCTTAATTAAGCCACATTAGCCTTGCTTCAGTGCAAGAAATATGATATTGTGAGTGAGGATATAAACACACGCTGTCAATGAATGGCTCATTCATTCTCTCAGCAAGTATGGTTTGAGTATGTCTGCTGGATGCAGTTTTGGACTGGAAAGAATGTCTGTTACAGAAAAGCAAGCAACCCAGGGACAGTCGAGGAATGAGCAGAGTAACATAAAAATCGTACATAAAATGCAAGGTGAAACAAAGTTAGAGATGTGCTTGGAACAGAGGAAGGCAAACATCCTTAACATATTCTGGGTATGGGTATGATTTAGGTACTGGGTGTTCGTTGAACCACAAGAGTATTCCAATCAAGGGGGAATCAAAGAGTGTCCTAGGGACAAAAGAATTTTTTGAGCCCTGCAAGTTGGATTTTGGATTGGTGAAAAGAGGAATACGCTCTAGAATTAAAAACAAAATTGGAAACATTTCAAAATAACCAAGAGTCAAGTTTCAATGTTCTTTCCAGAGAAATGATCAACATTTGAAGTGGTGGGTATTAATTACCTCGATTTAACTAGTCTGCATTGCATTCAGAAATTGTAACATCATTTGGCACTCAGTACTTAAATACAGCTATAATGTGTCCATTAATGATTGAATTTTTTGTTTAAAGAGAACCAAATGCAAATTTACAAAAAGTGCAGAGAATATATATCCCTTTCCTTATTTGTTATTGTGGGCAGACTTCTACAAGACAGCACATGAAAAGAAGAAAATTGAAACAGAGTAGCAGAGAAGGCTAGTAACTATTCCCTTCAGAGGCCATTTCCTGGGGTTAGCACGCACCTCTGATTTGATGGCAGCGGAAGGGTATTTTCCTTCAGAACTCAGCGGTCCAGTCCAGCCACCAGGAAAACCTCAGGCAAACCCAAATTAAGGGCAGTGCTTCTCAAGTTCGGGCATCAAAACAAGGAATACCTGAGAATTGTCATAGTCCAGGCTGGACAAGGAGCAAGACGATATTCAATTAAGTACTCAGAATTGAATCCTAGAACAGGAAAGGGGCATTTGTTGGGAAAGCAGTAAAATCCGAATAACTAATAAAGTCTGAATATAAAGACCTTATTTTTGTGCCTACATCGGTTCCTCGGTTGTGACAGATAGTCTTTGGTAATGAAAATCTTTAGGAATATGAGGACCTCTGGACGATATTTGCACTTTCTTCATAGACCTTAAGCAGCTCCAGAATGCAAAATTAGGTTGTTTTAAAACTAAATAAAGGAGTTGGTGGGTTTCGGGAGAAGGGACAATGAGGCGAACAATGGAAGGGAGTCCTTAGGACATGCATTGGTCACGGCGGGAAATGGACCCACCCTGGAGCACGAGGTGTCCAGAGCGAGAGCACAGTCACAAAGTGGATGAACTAAGGAAAGACCGAGATGTTATGAACCATGAACATTGTGTCCCAAGCTGAGATGATAATAAAAAGATCTGACAGAAGGGGTTTTGGAGAAAGGACTGGTGCATTTTGTACCTGAGCGTGACAGGGAATATGAGATGAATCGGAGAGGAACAGAGTTTTGAGTGGCGAGCTTGTGTGCGGGGGGAAACGGCACTGTCATTTCTACGAAGGGGGGCTTTCAAGGGAAGGCTGGGGCAGGAGGAGGAAGAACTACTTTGGGGCACGTTGACTGAGAGGGAGGACATGGCACTGAAGCAGAGTAGGATCTTAGGACTTTAATAAGTAATCTTCAAGGGCTGTCTGGTGCGAGAAGACAGAGCAATGGAACCGGTGAAAACTGTGTGGGAGATAGCAGCCACAGAGAGCCTGAGCTGGCTCGGAGCGAGCACAGAAAGATTGGTTGGGAGAATTGAGCTGAGTGCGATTCCAGGGAGCCAACAGGAAAGAACTGAAAGGGAACTCCAGGCACGCGAGTCACAAGCTACAGATCCCAAAGAAGGCAGGAGGGCCTTTCTCAGCATCTGTGCTATTGATATCTGTGGCGAGGTGATTTTCTGGTGGAAGCTGTCTCATGCGCTGTTTATAGTGTGCTGGCAGCATCCCTGGCCTCTGTCCGGTAGAATCCAGAAGCCACTGAAGCTCCTCCAGTGGTGAAGACCCCAAAACGTCTCCGAACACTGGTCAGCCTCCCTTGGGGGTGCAATCAACCTGACCAAGAACCACCGACTCAGAGTGAAAGAAACAGATTACATCCATTTCTACTTTGTACAAATCTCAAAATCCACACTCAGAAATGCCCCTTCCTGGTGTCCGGTGGGATGGATTTTGTAGACCGGAAATACAGGAGTTTTTGTTGAAACCAAAGTTTCATGAGGACCGATTCCCTCTCAAAATGGATTGAATTATTCTATTTTTGAAGGCTTAGCCCAGGCTGGGATGTCTCCAGGGCCACACACAGAGCCCCAAATGCCCAGGAAAATTTATTCATTATGCACATGAGGTGGCACTCCCTGAAGAAGACTACAGCTGTCTGGAACAGATGTTAGAGAAAAGAATCTCGAGCCTCTGCCAACAGAGCAAGGCAACATTTTCCAAAGGAGCCATTGCCCACCTGCCTTATGCTTGTTTGATTGGTGGCCCAACCGCTCCATTCTTTTGGGGCCCTCCTCTGCCCGAGCATCTCACCAGAAGCATGTGACATCGCATAATCCAGATGTAGACAAGAGCACCGCGAGACAAGGCATTTGAGCAGAGGCATTCCAAATAGAAGTAGTAATTTCTTGATGTTTTACGGATAGTTTCTGGGTGAGATACGGATAGTTAACAAAGTGTTGCTTAAAAGCTCTTAAAAGAGTGCCTTGGGCTAGGGATTTGGCTCAGTGGTTCTACTGCCTGCCCCACCAGTGCAAGGGCCTGAGTTTGAACACTGGTATAAAACACACACACACACACACACACACACACACACACACACACACACACCCTTATTATGCACAGCTGGTGTGGAAACAGAACAATACTGCACCCCTATGCTGCTCCTCTTGATAGCCCAGAACCTTGATCTAATGCTCAGAAAAGCACCAGACGAACCAGATGAAGGGACATCCTACAAGATATCTAAGTGATACTACTCATAATTGTCAAGGTCTTCATGATGTTGGGGCATGTCAGAGATTCATCATGCAGGATTCGGAATTTCCAGAAAAGGGGCGCAGGTGGAAAAACTAAGGCAATTCCCTGAAGGCCTGGAATTCAGCTAATAGCATTGAAAGGATTCTAATTTTTGCATTTGCACAAACATACCCTTGTTATATGAGACAATAACATTAGAGGAACATGAACAAGAGGGAGAACCCCACTGTCCTTCTAAGTTTTCTATCTGGCTCAAATTGTTGAAAAACAAAAAGTTTATGTAAAGGAAGCTGAAACCTTAAAAGAGACTGCAAATGTAAAATATGTATATTCAAAAAGTGTTAATTTGGAAAGTTCTACATACCCTGTTCTCAGTCTTGTTTGCAAGTTCAGAGCGAAGCCAGGAAGTAACTGTCATTGGGAATGTTAAGAAGCAGTTAGAAGAGGAAGAAACACTCAACCAGGTGAGGTTTGGAAGCCAGCCACTGTATAAACATAACCCATTCTAGCCTCATGGTAATCTTAACGTGGGAAGCAGTTATTATATAGATGAAGACGCTCACGCTCACCCTCACTGAGTCATCCGTACAATATCACACAGCTGCATCTAGCAGACTGAATTCAATCTCGTCTCTAGCCAAGCAAAAGCCTCATGATTTCCAGGTGCGGATTCCTTCCAGCCAGTGCAGGATTTGTACAAAAACACAAGGCACAGACAGGGAAATTGAGGCGTTGAGTTGGGACTGAGAGAGCTCCCCAGGTGCTTCCTGATTAGGAGTTAGGTAAGACGGAGAGAGGTAAGAGATGGAGATTTGGAGGAGCAGCTGGAGACGGTGGAGAAGCCGGAGCAGAAAAGGAGCTACTGAGGAAAATGAAGCGGAGTGGAAGAAGCAGCTGGGTGGGGTGAAAAGTGCACACTGTGGAATACACAAGGAGCTGGGAACAGCAGCTAAGCATCACTGTGGACCACAACAGGCGGCTGGCAGCGGCGGAGAGGCACACGCTGGTTACACAGAGCAGCCGCGCCCGTTGGAGAAGCACTGGCTGTATCTTAGAGGTGCTGGGGAGGAGAAGTGTGAGCTGTGTGAACATAGACTTCTCCACACACATGAGCTGTGTAACCATGGTAAGATGGACCTCAGTCGCTTCCCGTTCGGCACATGTACACATGAGTCAAAGATGCCTGTTTCGTACCACTTAAGTGTTAAATACGGTAACCGAGGTTGATCTAGCAGTCTCTTGTTTGACACGCAGAACAAACGTAACTGTACATTTCATTCCCTTTTCCCCGTGTACCAGGAATATTGGCATCCTTTGAATCTCGACATGCAGGAATCTTCATGTGCTTGGAGGGAACTTGAGTATAGAAGCTGCTATCCTCAAAGTTACTGCAGGAGACTAGTGGGGAGTTGGCTTAGTCACTTTCTTGTCACCCAGACACAATACCTGACACCCACAAATTAAAGGAAGAGAACTTTATTTGGGCTCACGGTTTGTAAAGGCTGCAGCCCATCGACCCCGGGCTCCAAGGCAGGCAGCGTGGTATGGGTCATGGCAGAGGAGAAACAGTGAGTGACATGGTAGGCAGGAAGCAGAAGAAGATCAAGGGAGGAGGGAAGAAAATAGATCCTTCCAGACTTCTGATAGCTACAGAATGACATTTCTGAGGGAGAAAAGAAATCGAAGTGAGGTGTTTATAAATTACCTATGTAGTATCTTGGGTTCAAGAAACAGTCTTCCATTTTGTGGTGAAGACTGATGCTCTGTAGACCTGTTGGTGAGCTGAGAATCAACCAGCTCGGGGTACTCAAGGACCGCAGCAGTTAAATGCACTAACAGGCATCCTCATTCACACTTAATCAAGCTGGGGTGTGAGCGTCTGGAAAGCATGAAGAACCAGATTCCTGCACAGAGCTGAAATGTGCAGTCAATGAAGCGTAATCAGATCCTCCCATATCCACTTTTCTCTGAAGATGAGTAAACCATATGGAGAGCAAAACACACTTATAACATCTGTGTTAGTTCTTTCTTTGTTTTGTAGAGTTTATTGTATTGACAGCAAACAAGAAAAGCTGGGAAAGCAAAGAATTGTAAGAATTAAAATGGAAGAAATCATTGTTGGAAAAGATTACAGTGTCCATATATAACTGTGTTAGTCAGCTTTCCATGGAGATAGAAATATATGCGAGGTAATTAACTTATAAGACAGAGGGTTTATTTTGCCTGATGATTTAACAGGTGAAACCCATTGTTTTTTGGCCTCGAATGGGGAAGCCAGAGGGCAGTGGTGAGGAGTATGTAGTGTAGTAAACTGCTCAAAGAATGGCCAGGATACAAAAGTAACACGGCGGGGCTCAGGATCCTTCGAGCCCAAGCTCCCTTCAAGGCCATGCACCCAAAACCTAAAGGTCTCCCTCCAGTCTCCGCCTCTTAAAGATTCTACCAAGTCCCCAGAGCACCACACCTGAGACCAAGCTTTTAAAATATAAGTCTTTGGGGCACTGCCAAGATCCAAACTACAGCTATAATACTATGCCTGGAGAGAGGAAAAATGTTTTTGAATTAATAATGACTATAATAAGGGCTTTGGTATTAGACTTGGATGCGGTTGTATCGCTCTTTTCTTTGTTAGAGTTTTAGTAGGTGTTTACCATAAACGCTCCCCAAACAAAAATATTTTTAAGCACAAGGACCTGAATGCAATCCCCAGTACAACAAAAAATATATATATATTTTTAAAACATATAGAAAAGTATTGAGAATGCTATAATGAGCAGTTTTGTGCCTAACACTAAGTTTTAGTATCTTGCTTCTTTTGCTTGAAAGGTATTTTTAAAACTCACAGGCAGAATCATTGACCATAAATATTGCTCCCAATCCTCTGCCTCTCCTTCCCTTCTCAACATTATTACCAATACTTTCTTTGTTTATTATCCTTATGTGAACTTTTATTACCCATGCAAATCCACAAATACTAGATGGAGCCTTCAGTATGCTAAAGTTATGTCGGTATTAGCATAGTGTCTGCACTCTATTGCCTTGTTTCCTTCTCATAACATTATGTGATGAGTTAGTCATGCTGATAGGTGAGAGCATAATTTTAAGTACAGGATCCATTTCATCATATAGATAGATAGATAGATAGATAGATAGATAGATAGATAGATAGATAGATTGATAGGCAGTTTTTGCTATTACTGGTAAAGCTGCCATTTGTTAACCCAAGGCTTTGAGTTCAAATACAGAGACATTGTATTGCAACCTAGGTGTCAAAATATTCAAGAATTCCCAAGAAATTAATCAACGACTCAGATTCCTTGCTCAGACCTGCCCCAGGCTAACTCAACTAGATTTTTAGAGGGTAATTTTCAGGCTTTGCCTTTTATAAAATGCCACCTGAAGAGTGTCTCACAGGTTCCCAGGATTGTGATAAACCTTCCTAAGGGGCACCTGGGATTGAGATAGAGACTAGAGACACTCCTGCGTGTGATGGGCAAGTGTTATGGCTTGTGTCTAGAAGTCCCCCAAAGCTTCATGCGGCCATAGGTGAGGTTTTTTCAGAGGTGGTTGGATCTAGAGTGTGTGATGCTGGTATTGTTTCATGGTGCAATGCTAGAATCAAGGGCACTAGCATTAAGGGTGTGAGCACTACCCACCCTAAGTAGCCTGGATAAGACATAAGGAATAGAAAGACCTGTGCTCTTCCTTGCTGCTTTGCTACCTCCTGCCCACCATGAACCGTTTCTCCTCTGCAATGCCTGTCTGCCATGTGCCATACTGCCTTGGAGCCAGCTGATTACAGACTGAAACCTCTATCAACTGTGAACTAATAAAGCTTTCCCCCTCTAATGGGTGAGCATTGGGTATTTTGTCTCAGCAATGACAAAAGTATCTAAGACAGGAATAACGCACATGAGTGTTTATTGTACCATATTAAGCCAATTTTTTTTTTTGTATCAGGGATTGAACTTGGGACCTTGAGCTTGTGAGGCAGGTGGCAGAACCACTGAGCTAAATCTCTTGCCCTTTGTATTATACCATATGATGCCAGAGTTCCCAGGTTATCTAGGTGGCATGGACACATGCATCTTTAACATTGCTTAATTTTACTGGTAGCCCATCACTGGAATTTACATCATTTATACAACATTTATTCCCATCAATGTGTAGTATTACCAGTCTTTGTCAATGGAAAGCTTTCCTCTATTTTATTCTCTAATTCTTTGACATTCAAGGAGACTCGGCTCTTTTCTCTGGCCGTTATCCATTTGGATTTTGTCCCTGAAGAATTTCATTCCATATATAAATATATCTCACTCCATTTGTGCATCCTACTGAAAATGGACTCTAGATTGCTTCCAGTGTCTGGAAGTTATGAGTTTTATGAATAAGTCTTTGTATAGCCATACATTTTTATTTAGTACTTCAGAATGGAATCACTGGGTTTTCATATGAGAACATATTTAACTTTATAAGAAGCTGCCAAAATATTTTGCAAAGTAGCACACCCTGTGGGCATTGCCAACCACGTGTGAGATTCTGATTGTTCTCCGGGGTTGGCAAAATTCAGTCACTTTGGTCTTTGCAATTTTAGTTGTTTTCATGGGGCTGAGTGGCACCTCTCTGGGACTGAAATCACACCTGTGTAATGAAGAATGATAGTAAGTACTTCCTCTTGGATATTTCTTTTTCTGAATATTATCTGCATAAGCCTTTCAGTCATTTCTTTTTTCTCAATGTGTGGAAGTTATTTGCATATTATTATAAGGAGAAGACTCAGGCCAGTTGTCTGTAGTCTCATTATTTCCTCCTCTTCATGTATTTTCATTTTCCACTACGTAAAAAGTGTCTTTGGATGAGAAGTCATTTTTATTGTGAAAAACCTGATTCATTTCCTCCCCCTTCCATGACCAGTATATTCTGTGTCCCCTCTGAGATGTCTTTGACAAGTTGGGGCCCTATAAGGTTCTTGTTTAATTCCAGAAATATTTTTACTTCAGATTTTCCATGATGGCTCCTGATGCGTTCAGAGTACATGCTTTTTAAATACACACCTTCAGTGGTTCTATCATAGTTTAACTTAAATTTGTTTTTTGATTGCCATAGAGTGGGTCAGACTGAAACACTACCCCTTGCCTCTTTTCTGTGATTGGTAAATCCATCTCCAGCCTCTGCTGATCTCCCTGGCATAGACCGGTACTTGTGTCGCATGGAGTTTGTCTGGGCATTGGGGGTAGGTAGCATTAGGGTTCAGTTCTCACTGCTTTTGCTGAGCTTTCTTGGAACCATTCCATACAAGCACAGTCAGGCCCGAGACCAGGTCTTAGGCTGAAGAATATATAAAAGTAGCAGGTTCCCTTACCTCTGTAAGTAGCCCTCGTATGGTCACCGGATAAAACACAGGACACCCAGATACCACAGAGATACCTGTGCCCCCAAGTATACTATGGAATAATTCACAATAGCCAAGTTCTGGAGTCAGCCTAGGTGACTGTGCAGAAAAGAATGGATTTAAAAATTGTAGTTTATATATATGAAACACTATTTAACCATAAAGGAGAATAAAATCCTGTCATTTAGAAAACAGAAATCAATGTGCTGAAGTGCCAGACTCGGAAAGACAAGTGTCAGATTCGGAAAGACAAGTGTCATATGTTTTCTGTCAGATAGAAAACGTAGAAGGAGGAAGATAGGAAGTCGCCAACAAAAGAGATCACTAACAGAAGGGAAGGAGAGAGGAAAGCAAGCAAGAATGACAGAGAAAGGAAGGAAGGAGAGAAACAGAAAGAAAAGAAAGGAGAGAGGAAAGGGGGTGGAAGATGAAAGGGGGAGAGGGGGGGAAAAGAAAAAAGCTTATTGCGCATCTGAAGCCCTCATTTTATTCAGAATCCTGTTTGCTCTGCCAGAGGTGCCACTTCTTCCCGTGTTGTGTTCTGCAGTACTCCCTCCCCTGCCCTTGACCCGATCGGGCTGAGCAGGTTTCTGCCATGGATTTAACCTTCTTCTGCGCAGCTCTGTGAGGTCAGAGCCGCCTCGTGGCTGAAGCAGCAAAGGCTAAAAGAGAGGCAGAGATAACAGGGACGTCCACACACTAGACGGTAGGGGCCTCTTTTCCCAGCTGCTGTTGCACGAGGGGTCGGATGGGTCTCGTCTGGGGTTCTAGCAGAGCATCGGGACAGCTGCTCCACTCAGAAGGCCCAGGAGAGCGAAAACTACAGGGAAGTCCAGCCGAACCCTGGACAGCCTCCAACTCTCTGGCACGCGTATAACACACGAGGGCCTCTCTCCGGTCCTCGGCTGGAGACAGGCGTCTCCGGGACCACGTTGGGATCACGGCTCAGTTCCAACCTCGGAGCTGACCCATCCCGGATGCCGGGAAACTGAGAAGGAAGAACGCATGGATCTCAGCCCTGTGATGGGACTTTGAGTTTGGTTTCAGTCCCCAGTGTGCCTGCTGCTGTTTCCATTTTCCCAGGTTCAAGTACGTGCTTTTTGTATCATATCCAGAGATGTTGGCTGTAATCTGTGGGAGGCTGTCCTTGGGGTATGCCATTTTGGGCCCGTTATCAATTTGGAGAAAGTTTGTTTTCTTTCCCACATGAAATTATTTTGGCCCTCGTGCGTGTGTGTGTGTGTGTGTGTGTGTGTGTGTGTGTGTGTATACGCGCATTTCCAAACACTCAGTTTTCTCCTGTTGATGTGGGGAGAATACTATCCCCCCTGAGTGACTCTTTGGTGTGCATACAGAATGTTTTTGCTAAAGAAGACTCATGGTCCCCATGGCCTTTTCCTGCTCTCTTTCACTCCA
Source organism: Fukomys damarensis (assembly GCF_012274545.1). Taxonomy (NCBI): domain Eukaryota; kingdom Metazoa; phylum Chordata; class Mammalia; order Rodentia; family Bathyergidae; genus Fukomys; species Fukomys damarensis. Next base: position 4,929,227 of record NW_022900951.1, read on the forward strand.
TTTGCTCCTCTAAGCGCACAGTGGGCTTCCCCTGAACTTGGCGTATCTTCCCTGGAGCCCAGCCCTCCATGACAAATTCAGGCGTCACGAGTCTCCTCTCCAAGAACCGCTTTGTCCTGAAGAGATCGACGCGTGTCCCAGATCGAAAATCACAACTGACTCCATATTCGAAGGAACGTGGTCTGCGGGACATGGACGCTCTTCTTCCGCTCCCTTCTTCGTCAAGTTGCCCCGTCTCCCTTCCTCCTACTCTGCAAATACAGTACATAAGCTTCTCCATACTGCTGGGCATTTAGTCACTCATTTTGTCTTTTCTGGGAGACCTCATGCATGTAGTAAATATGAATGCCTCTTCTCCTGTTGATTTGTCTACTGTCCATTTATCTCACAGCCTCACGTAGCAGAGCCCCAGAATGTAAAGTACGTTGTTCTGTCCCCGGTAGCTCCGTAGGTCTATGGACAACACTCCCCTGCTTCAGTCTTGGCCACTAATGTTTGGCAGTGACCCTGAAGAACCAGTAACAGGAGACCTGGGACCTGCCCTTGTTTTTCAGGGTGTTCTTTGCTGTCTCAGTTCCTATACAGATGCGCGTAAATTTCAGGAGTGTTGTGTGAACCAAGTCTGCTGGGTATATAAATAGCATTGCCCTCTCTAGATAATCTGTGGGGAACTGAGACTTAATGGCACTGCAGGTTCTCATCTGTGAGCAAGATAGATCTTTTCATTTGTGGATTACACCTTTTATTTCAGCAGTGTTTTGTGGTTTCAGGGTAGATGTTTAACTCATCTCTGGTTAAACTTATCCTGCATAATCTGGGTTCCAATGTTGCGGTAGATGCCACTGTGGTATCTAGAACACACTTCCACATTACTGATATTTTGAGGTGGAACTCGGGACTCTATTGATTTTGTATCCTGTACCAGGCTCACTGCACTCCTAATGAGTAGGACTTATTGAGAGACCTTAGCATTTTCTACACATAAAAAAATCATGCTGTCTGGAAATGTAGTCTTCTCTCTGCCTCTTAAATATTCTTACCTCCCCTCATATAAAACACTGTATTATGTTAATGCCCTAACTTTGACTGCCGAAGAGATCATGGGTAAAAATGAGAGTAAACAGTCTCTCCTTTTCCTCTCTGGTAGAGTGTGAACTATTCACCAGCCTTTCTTTGATTTTGTAAAAAAACATTCTAAAATTGCTCTCTTTTTCTTTTATTTTACTAAACCACTTAATGGTCCAATAATTTAAATACAAGATGACCAAAAATCACATTTTTCATTAACTTTTACAACATAAGAGGGAATATAAAAATGATAATTTTATCAGATTTATTCCATCGTATTTATCAATGAAATTTATCAGTAAAAATTTATTTATCAGGGGGTGGGGATTTAGCTCAGTGGTTCTGGCTCCTGCCTCACAGGCACGGGGAAACTGATTTCCATCTCCGGTACCAAAAACAATAAATAAATAAATAAATAAATAAATAAATAAATAAATAAATAAATATTTTAAGAATATTTATTAAATTTAGACAAGACTTGACGGGGTGAAATGACACTCAGGACTGTACAGAAACAAACACGCTGCCTGAGTGATGCTAGGAGTAAACTTTCAAGTGGTTAATACAACATATTAGCTCTTCCCAAATGCTGGTGCACTGAATCCTTCTACATACATCAGAGTAGTCCGCCAAAGACTCATCCGTTACTATGCTGCACATTCTCTTCCCCAGTGAGATTGCCAAGAGAGCTGCTTGCTCCTCTTCTACTAAGTCAAGGAGATGACTAACTTACTTTCCTGGCTGTGAGTGTGTCTGAAGCCCACACACCTTTGAAAATACTCTAGAACCACTGAACGGTGCATATTTGTTTCTAACAGCTCCCTTCTCTGAGTTGCCCATTGCATGGGGGTGAATCTAGCTCCATTCTCCTTACCTAGGCACAAAAACACACAATCCTGGTTTCTCCAAGGGAAGCAAGCAGGTGGAGAATCGTGAGCTGGTTGTTTAGACGCCTGGCTTTACCCTACCTGTAATGGTTAACCTTGACTGTCAACTTGATGGCTTGAGAGATGCCTAGATTAGGAAAAGCACTCCTCTAAGTGGGTCATGACCTTGAGATAGGATGTGACCTTGAGGACGATCTCTGGTCCCTAGTCTCTTCCTCTCTGACTTCGCTCTCTATTTCCACGAAAGCTCTCCAACTCATGGGAGCTAAAAATAGAAAGCAAAGTCAGAGTGGAAGAGACTAGGGACCACAGATAGTTCTAACTGAACCATTTGACACCACGAGAGCCAAAATAAACTTCTTCACCTTCAGGTTGTGTCGCCTCTTGCCTATCTTGGCACAACAATGGAAAATCTGAGGAATACGCTGTCTGTATTTAAATGTTCACTTTTCATATTTATCTGCATTGCTACCTATTTGAAACCAAAATGGTTCGGTCTAAGGATGACTCATGATTAGAAACCATCATTCTTTTTTATTTTATTTTGTGTTTTGCTTTTTAAATTCCAATGAAAGGACTTTAATGTATCATCGCCAGAGAATTGTCACAAAGGAATGACAGCCGTGGAAATAGTGTCTTTGCTCTTGAAGTCAAGTAGCGATGTGCCCTGCACTGTAGCAAAAGCTATAAAGTTTTCATTGCTCTTTTGTTCCTAAAGCTTGTTGAGTTGCTATGCAGTCCTCACTAAGGATGAATGAAATAGCTTCATCAAAAGCAGTGTAAAGTGAAGACTGAATCTTCTAATCCTGCTGCGTGCATACTAAAGGTCATGGAGGAACGAGCAGAAGCAAGGGTCCAGCTGCAAGCGTCTGTAATTCTTTTTGACAGACTCTCTCCGCTTCATCATTGCAGACCCACAATCGTTGCGAGAACAGATGGCTGCCAGCTCAGCCTTTGGTTGGAAACCAGAGTTTGGTCTGACCGGCTTCCCGACTGAAGAGTTGGTCTAACGAACACATCGCACAGGTGCAGCTGGTCTTCAAACGGAAATAGGGAGAGAAAGAAAAATTGCAGCACAACATAGAAAGCTGGCTTGGTCTAATCTGTCCATCACGCTTTTATGTTGCTGTTAGTCCCCCTACGATCTTAGTGTACAGCTGAGGTGAATAAGAAATATATTCCTCTCCCTCAAGTTTTTAGGTCATGGCTTGTTGGTTACTAGAGCCAAAGGACAGTGAGCTGGCTAGCTACACTTCCCTAAATCTGTCATTTTCTATAATGGTGACAATAATTAGCATCCATTGAGTATTTTGAGGAGGTTAAGGGCTAACTACTTCATGTGTAGTTCCTCTTTCACTCTTCACAATTCAAAATTAGGAAGACACTGTTGCTCCTCTATTTTTATATGATAGTCCGATGTGTTAGTTCATCTTCCATTGCTATAACAAAGTACCTGACTCATGGTGCTTTATTTTTTTTAAAGTCTATGTGTTCAGCTTTTGAGACTGAAAGTCCAGTCGACATGATGGTGGGGGCCCCCTTAGCTCTATCATATCATGCCCAGTGGCATGATGGCAGGACCTGTGTGTGGCAGGGCGATCACATGGTGAGACCGGAAGCCAGAGAGTGGGAGGGGCCAGACTTGCTCTTTATACCAATGCATTCTCGCAAAAACTTACTCAGGACTGCATCAATGCCTTGCAGTATCACAAACCCAAGTGACCTTTAACTAGGGTCCAGCACTTGAAAGTTCCAACCTTTCTCAGTGCTGCCACCTTGAAGGCAAAGCTTTCCATACAATGGAAACATTCTATGGAGGGCACACTTCAAGGATGGTTTAACCATCACACACAGCATCACACTACAAATAACTTGTAGCCTCAGATGTCAGAAGTGCTAGCTCATGGCATTATGTTCCTCCTGTGCATAAAATAGGAATAATTGTTTCTACGTCACTATTTAACTCATAGGAGTACATCAACCACTAAAGCTCCTAACTATAGCACACATTCACAAATATTAGTTCATCTGTTCAGCTCTCAATAGACATATCGGCCACTTGCAAGATTTAGCTGTTAAGAACTGTGCTGTTATAAACATGAGTATGCGTAGTTCGTTCACAGTACAGAAGCCGTATCTGCTTGTGCATGCCAGTCAAATCTCCCTAGAGTTTCTTCATGCCACCTACTGCTGTTCCTAAACCATCACTGCCCTTCATGTCACTCGATTCATGTCAATTTCTTCCTCTGCTAATGTGCACTTTTGTAACACTAGGAATTTGCTGACGTAAGGGCTCAGTTTAAACCATGAGTAGCTGAGAGGAAATACTTTCTTTCCAAATCCATTCTTATGATTTACATCAATTTGTAATATGGTACAGGGACGTGTGAGACAATACTCTGGCTTGTGTAAATGCACCGTCTTAACAATGGGAAGTGGTTAGTAACTTATCTCTTGGAGAACATGATGCTTGGAACATCTGCTTCCTTTTCCTGCCTAACGGAAAGCTCTGTCATTCCAAATATCCACTTAGAGCCAGATGAAAGAACAAAGGTGTGGAAAGAAAATCTACCCTCTACCCATAGCGGCCAGGGATTTAGCTCAGCGGTTCGGTGGGCTGCCTTGCAAGCACAAGGACCCAAGTTCAATCCCCAGTACCAAAAAAAAAAAAAAAAGAAAAGAAAATCTACCCACAATTCTGTATACCTCTAACCCACAATTCATGTGTCTCTAAAACCCACTAGGATAATTATAAATTATAAATAAAGGCAAAAAGATGGCCACAAAGGGAAGGGCCATGAGCCAGAAAATGGAACGAAAACCCTGATGAACCTCAAGCTCATTTTCAAAATAAAACTAATTTTTTTACTTTATTAAAAATTCACTAATAATAATTTCTGGGTTTGAGCACTGTCTTGTCTGCCAATGATTGGGAGGGAAAAAAATCACTAAACTATGAGGACAGTTCCAACAGTGCCAATGGATTAAAAGAGAATCTCATCTCCCTTATAAATCTTTTCCCTCATATTTATTCTTCTCTCTCTCTCTCTCTCTCTCTCTTTTGTTTTCTTCTTATACCTGTTCTCTCCTACTTTCTCTTGTTGAGTTGGCAAGCAGGGCTCACAGGAACAGTTCTCAGAAGTGCTTTCACAGCTGCACCATGGGAGTCCATCAGCAGTCCCAGTGGGGGAGCATGAAAAATGAGAGCAATCCTCAGTCAGCCCATCTGCAAGTTCTGCAGCAGTTGAAGAAAAAGAAGAGCCCTGCCTGAGGCAGATGGCATGTGAATGAGCACCTCCGTCTCCTCCTAGCCTTTTACATGCCCAGTCCTCTTCTGGTGGGTGTGGGGAATTACTGATCTGAAAGAGCTCCCTGAAACACATCAGGAAAATGAAACCTTTCTCCCAGCATTGCTTTGACTAATTTTTGTCATGACTCTTGTAACCATTGACCTCACCTACGCTCTATTAAAAGCGGGGGGGGGGCTTGATAGTGTGAATGGGCTCGGAAAAGAAGACAAGTGTGTGTATTCACCTTCTCACCTATCCTGTCTTATGCTCCAAACAGCAGTTGCTTACCACCCCCACGCACAGAATTCTACTCAAGTTTCAGAGTTAACCTAGTCTTTTATTAGTCGTGACAATGCACGCGACATGAAGTACCAACTCCTCCTATGAATGTATCGTCCGATCTCCAGTACCATTTGTTGCTCCCAACATGAAATCACATGTTCCCATGGCTCTTTACCCCGATCCAGAGGTAATAAGGTACTTAAGGACGAGGGTTACATGTTATGTTGTTTTATTTTAGGTAGATGGTCTATAAACTATTTTTCATCCCTGAGTTTGCAATTAACACTGAATTGGTTTTGTGCAGATTTTTTTTTACTTTTCCATTTCATTTATGACACCATTCAGTTGTGATTCCTGAGGAAAAAGAGGTGAGGGACATTTTGGATAAGCAACTGCGCTTTCTGTACTTTTAATGACCCATAGTGAATGGTGTTCAGAAAATACTGAGTAGGTAATTCGAGAAAGAAACAATTTAGCAATTTTAAGTAACTTTTACCCCAGTCACTATTATAATTGCTTTACTTTTATCATTAGTCATTATTATCTCTTATCTCTTATGGTGTCAGATTTAATAAGTTAAACTTTATTACATGCAAATAGGTATAGGGAAAAACAATTTGCATCGGACTTGGTACTCTGGCTTCAAGTATCTATTGGAGATGTTGGAATATACCCCACAGGAATAAGATGGGGGTCTTCCGTATACAATTCTCCATACAAATATAAAATAAGACGTGAAGAAAAGAGATGCATTAAAAAACATGTCATTAAAGTATCAAAGTTATTCAAATATGTTTACTCCAGAATAGTAACAATCTCTCTCTGTTCAAAACATAGCCTACAAGCTGGGCGTGGTGGCACACACCTGTGATTCCCAGCACTCGGGAGGCTGAGGCAGGAGGATCGCGGTGAGTTTGAGACCAGCCTGGGCTACATAGCGAGTTCCAGGTCAGTCTCAACTACACAGTGAGACCCTGTCTCAAAAAAACAAACAAACAAACAAACAAAAATATATATATATAGCCTACACTTTACCTGTACCATCCCAGAGTCATGTTGCCTTCTTTCTCCCTTTGCTGTTTTTTTTAAACAAATTTCATTTGTTTCTTTTATTTCTCTCATTTCCTTTTCTTCTTTCTTTTTCTTTTGTTGTACTGGGGCTTAAATTTAGAGGCTCGATGTGCTAAGAACATACTCTACAATTAAGCTACAGCTCACCCATAACATTAATAATTTTAAGCCCAATTAAAGACCAGCTTCTTCCAAGACCATTTCTGAATTCACACTCTAAGCAATGGAGATCTCGTTTTTCTCTTTTAAATTGGAATAGGCTGTAGCAAATGAAACTCTTATGTGTCCCTAGATAGTAATGGCGTAGTGCATGCATAATAATTGCTGTAGCTTTCCCTAGTTTGTTGTTGAATTAGTTAAAGGCAAGGATTAAGGCTTTTTCTTCCCTTGTAATTCCTATCACAGCAGGCAATGAGATTTAGATTCAGTTTAGGATCAATATTCCACTATTGATTCTCGATTCATTGACTTAATCTTGGAGCGATTTGGTTCTTGGTTTTTATGGTGCTATAACTCCCAACATTTTGCCACAGTATTCTGAAGCATTTGTGTTGCATAGTGAATCAAAAGCAACAAAAGATCCCCTGATCTTGGACATTAAAATTTTATCTCATGTCATATAAGTCCTTTTGTGCTACCGTGTAAATTAACTAAGTGGGTGGATAAGGTTTTTATGCAATTTTCTTGGTTTTTTTCCAACCACCATCCTTTGTGCTAGCATCCTTTGTTCATGACCACTTGCATACCACACTAGAGAAATTCAGTATCTAAGAGCTTCCAGTATCTCCTCAGACATTGATGCAGATGGAACCATCTGGAAGAAGCCCTTGATTTCCTGTGTGTGAGGTAGTCATTTGGTCACTATGGGAACTGAGGAGGAGTCTCCTTATTGGTGGTTGCTATGGACTGGTGCAAATCAGGAGCTTACTCCCAAGCAGAGTGTGATGTCATAACAGGCAAAAATATATCATTAAGACACTCAGTTAGAGGCCAAAGGTGTTTACATTGGAGGAGGAATCCCTTACTGGTTTAAATCTCAGACTCTAAAGGACTAAGAACCAGGATCTCCAATGTCCGAGGTGGGTGAACATGAATGTTCTAGTTTAAGAATTGAGAGAATTTGACTTTCCTCTACTGTTCTGCTGTATTTGGGCCAACAATGAATTGGGTGATGCTTACCCACATTGCTGAGGGAAGATCTTCATTACCTAGGCTATGTTTCAAATGCTAATTCTTCCAAGACAGGCCTCATGGGCTCATCTGTGAATAATGTTTTACCAGCAATCTGGGCATCCTCTAGCCCAGTCAAGCAGACATGAAAATTTATCATAACAAGCTGTATTAGAATTATAAGTAGGATGTAACAAAAATCGAGTCTTTTTGGTATATGTACAAAAATTAATTTTGTAGAGTCCTACCTATCTGTATTATTGAATTATTAAATATCTCTTTTCTTAGTTAAAAATGCAGTGATTTTGTTACTGTTTATAATGCACCTTTAATAACTTTAAATAATAATAATATGTCATTTCATAAATAATGTAAAACCCTCAAATTACCATCCTATTCTCCATGAAATTTATATTATTTCACTACTTATTTTAATGTGGGTAATAAACTCCTAACTAATCGCAGACTTTTGCTTTAAACTGTTAACTATCTTGTGAAAGACTTTTAAAATGAGAAAAATAAAAGCCTCGTACTTTCACCCATACCCAATGTTCTCACCTTAACTGTTACCAATTAGATCCTGCATTTGATAACATTGCTAGCGTGTCCAAAGAAGTAAATTTAACATTTTTAAAGCACAGATCTGATGGAGACATCTACCCTCAGCTTTTGTGTGTCTTAAAAAGCTTTTATTTCCTCCCCTTTCACTTAAAAATATTTTCACAATCTATGGAATTATAGACGAATTTGTTTTTCCTCATTTCACAATTTGCAGATGTAATGGTAGTACCTTCTGACTAGCAAACTTTCCGTGGAGGTGGGAAATTATGTCTTAATTTGCAGAGAAAAGAAGGTTTAAGACAGGCAACACCTTGATCACCATAGCAAACCATAGCTATGAAAGCAAGTGTTTTCTTCAGAATGCACCAGTCCAACTTCTGACTTATTAACCTATTTATTTCGCCGGGAATACCTACTGATTTAGGGAAGGATTGCTTGATTTTTCCCCTCTTTCTCTCACTGGGCAAACAACTAGTATAACTATAATTGGCCAATTTATTTTTTGCATTCAAATGCAGATTCAAAATAATGGCAAATTAAATAAATATTTATGTTGCCCATATCTGTAGAAAGTGCTACACACTTTAACGGCAAGTTTAGCTTCTAGGAACTGTGACTGCAAGTGACAACAAGAATCAAATCATGAAACAGATCTTCATTGTTGTTTCCCTTAAGTGAGACAGTTGGGTGTGTTGATCCTGACTTGGGTGTAGTGAGGAAACTGTGTATATATTCTGCCGGATGGGTTCATTTTTCAAAACAAAATGGTTCTGCCACTGAGTTTATGTATAGCAAAGAACACTGAGACTTCCCATGCGCAGTACATGAAATGTATTCAAACCTTCACAAATGAATTCCACATTCAGCAGAGATTTACTGTCTTGGTTTTCCTTCTGCTGTCATGGCATATTCAGAGCTTCCAGATGATAAAAGGGAAAGATAAAAGTATAAAATATTAAAACCAAATATGCGAGATGTACACAAAAGAAAACAGCTGTTAAAAAAGAAAGGCCGGTTGGTTATAAAACAATGAAGAGGTCCTTGGGAAACAAAAACAATACATTTCATTCAGGACGGAAAAAATGAGCTTGTAAAACACCATTTCTACTTAAAATACCACTTACAATGTTTAGTTTCTCAGAAATGTGTTGCTCTAACTACAGAATAGAGCATGGTTTGTCCTAAATTGACTTTGCAAGGAACTTAAAGGGTGGGTTAGAAGGAAATCATTGGTTTACAATTACTGGTACATGGTCTTGGGTTCATTCAACTTAGCACCATCCACAATAGCTATCAGAAGCATTAGAACTCCTGAAAGATACTAGAGCACCCAGATATTGGCCTTTTTTAAAAACTGAATTCAACAAACCACACGTAAAAATAATAAAAACAAAATCATATCATCAGAAGCTGAGTTTACTTGGAAATTTTATCTTTTCAAACATAGGATATCAAGTTACTATTACAGGCCATCGCCAAAAATATCAGAAAGCAAAGATGCTCACCTTATGGCCAGGAAGCAAAAGACAGGAAGAGGAAGGAACCAAGATCCCAGCATCCCCTGTAAGCCACTCCCACAGTGACCTTAATACCTCATACTATGCCCCAACTCCTTATGGTTCAGCCCCTCTCCCAATAGCACCACCAGGGGGCCAAGACTTAGCACATGAGACTTCTGGGGACACTTGGGATCCAAACTATAATAATTTGTTGTCTAAGTACCATTTTCTAAGCATGTCCACAGAGTCATAATCTCTAGGTAGCTTAGTTTCCTTAGAACAGAGTGAGTGACTGTTATTAGATACAAAGTTAAAAATGATTCCTGTCTTAGCAAATCATTTGCATTATCTTAAGTTGAATGTTGTGTGCGCAGTTTTTCAGGGAAGGTCACAGCACAATACTGTCTAGGCTTGGTGACAAAGAGATGTCAACAGTACATAAATACAGGAAAAGACAAACAGAACAGAAAACAGATTATTTTATTCTCAGAAGAGTAACCTTAATTCTAGCAATTTCTGAAAGCAGTGTCATAATTCTGAGCCAAGACAAATATTTATGGTGCATAAATTTCACTTTTATACAATATTCTCACAACTTTTCACAAGATTTTATTCATTCCTTTTTCTAAAATCGTTCGGCTGTTCAACTGTGTATTATTATATAAATTATCCACTTGTGTCCAATTCCATTAAAATAAGCCTTATTAAATGACACTAATTCGGTGGTATTCTCCTAGCTTTTTGAAATGCAAATGTGAGACTCAGTCCAGTTTTCACTCCAGATTTGGAGGTTTTATGAGGCGTTGATCTTATCGTTGCTCTCTTGAGTGTTAAAGACATAACCTGCATGTTTTGAGTTTTCCAGGCTTGAGACTCAAATGCTAAATTTGAAATTGGAAAAATACGTTGTCAAGCACAAACTTCTCATAAGAAAAGCTTGGATTTCAAGTGTCCTACTCCTGCTACGAATTCCGCATTCTAGTTGGTTGCTCAAGCCCATGCCTCTGGCAGGCACGGAGGCCCAGGCCCGCACTCCCAACCTGTCTCAGTATACCACCAGGTGACACAGAGAACAAATGATTACTCAGAGGTGAGACTTAGTTCAATCACCACGGGGTCAGAAGGGTTATCTCAGCTGAGGCCATCCAGCATCAGGGAGACTCCCGGGAGCAGCACTGAAGCCGAGAACACTCAGGCTTTTATTCAGACTATCAGTGTCAGAGAGAAAAGAAGAAACGTCGTTTGGGCATGGAGCTGTCTCAAGGCTGGGCGCTTTCTCTTGGGGAAGGCAGGATACCAACAGCCAAACACAGCATGCTTCACTGAAATAAACTTCTTGTTGATTTAACCATTCACTCCTCAGCCAATCTCCCACACCAACTCTCTGGGAGGCAGAGGCAGGAGAATCACAATTCGGAGCCAAACCTGGGCTCAAAATTAAAACAAAAACTTTAAAGAGGGCTGGGGAGTTAGCTCAGTGAGAAAACCCGAGGAGCAATACCAATACTAAAAAGATAAAAGTACAATTTTAAAAAGCTAAGCATTTCACTATGACATTTATGGCTTATTATTTTGTATTCATCTTTTTGAAGACAGTATGCCACTGTTCAAAAGCTAATATTTTAGCCGGGCATGGTGGGGCATGCCTGTAATCCCAGCACTCGGGAGGCTGAGGCAGGAGTATCACTGTGAGTTCGAGACCAGCCTGGGATACGAAGTGATGTTCCAGGTCAGTCTCAACTACATAGTGAGACCCTGCCTCAAAAAACAAAAAAAAAAAAAAA